>NC_047084.1:119020775-119294822 GCF_902459505.1 Geotrypetes seraphini
ATATAATATTGCAATAATCTAAGATGCTTAAGATCAGAGATTGAACCAGTAGTCGAAAAGAGAGGAAGTCAAAATAGTGTTTGATGGTGTGAAGTTTCCATAGGGTGAAAAAACATTTTTTAACCTGAGCATTAGTACGGTCTTCAAAAGTCAAGCATCGGTCCAGGATGACTCCAAGGATTTTGGTAGTAGAGTTAATTGGGTAATCTAACCCGTTTAATCTCATTATCTTGTAATTAGGACTTGTCATGAAAATCTTGGCTTTTTCTGAGTTCAGTTTTAATTTAAATTGTGTAGTCCATTGTTCTATCTTAGTGAGGACAGATGAGGTGAGTTGTTCTGTCTCCTTTTCTGAGGCCTTTTCCTGAATTAGAACAAAACAAAAGATATAAAAGAATAAAAAAAAGAAAAAGAAATTGGGTTGTTATGCACCGATCTCATTAAGTGAGTTAAACATTGTGTTGGTATATTTATATATATTAATCACTTGGGTTGTATCTTAATATGATCTTTAACATATAACGTCACTCCCCGGGTCCTTTTCTTCCTATTCATCCTATGAACATAAGAATTGCCGCTGCTGGGTCAGACCAGTGGTACATCGTGCTCGGCAGTCAGCTCACGCGGTGGCCCTCTGGTCAAAGACCAGCACCCTTACTGAGACTATCCCTACCAGCGTACGTTCTTGTTCAGCAGGAACTTGTCTTGAATCCCAGGAGGGTGTTTTCCCCTGGGGGGGGGGGAGCCAGCAAGCTACAAACTGCAAATAATCGAAACCGCGAATACGGAGGGAGAAGTGTATCATTATATACAGTAAATTGAATATATTTTAGATAATGGATTCCAATAACTCTAAAATTGCCTTTTGAAGTCCATCCATATAAATAGATCTCTCACCTCATCATGAAATTAATCACTTAGCAATAACAAAATGATTACATACACTTTCATTATTCTTTCTTCTTACCAGCAGGAGCTGAGAACTTGGAGAACGCAAAGGAAGATTCAGTAGAGCAGTGAGTGGTAACAGCTCAGGAACCTGGACAATCACACGAGGGGAGTGAGGGATACGTTGAGACCCAGGAACTGAGCACTACTAGAATCTTGTGAACCAGGAAAGTGTACATAGTCAGGCCACGATCCTGGACCGAACACGGCTAAGCGAGCCATGTTGCCAGATGGAGATCCTGGACCCAGCACGGTCAAGTGAGCCGTGCTGCCAGATGGTGGTCCTGGAGCCAGCTCGGCCAAGCAAGTCCTGCTGCCAGATGGAAGTCCTGAATTCAGAAGAAAAGTGTGAGTGCTGCCAGCAGATGATAGGAGCTGATGACGATGATGAAGTTGACGAGCAGGGAGAGACATTTGAGGATCTGGCGCACCAGACGCTCGATAAGACAGATTGAACAGTATCGCCAACTGGAGGAGAGCTTGCAGAAGGCAGAGCACTAAGAGACGATATCAATGGCTAGAAAATGAAGAGAAAGCGAAGCGAAATGAACAGTACCAACAAATAGAGAACCAAGAGGCAAGGTAAAGGAGAAATGAGGTGGTACCGAGAAAAGGAGGCCATGGAGCAAGGTCAGCAAGGCAAAACATATGAGAAGGTGGAGAATCAAGAAAAAACACAACAAAGTGAGAGATACAAGGATATTGAGAAGAGGCACTCATCACATAGATCCAACCAGTACCAACAGCTGCACAACTTGGAATCTGCAAAAATGTGTGAGAAGTACCAACAGCTGCACAACACAGAATTTGCAAAGACGTATGAGAAGTACCGACAGATGTACAACATGGAATCATCAAAGAGGAATGAGCAATACCGACAGCTGGAGAATATGGAGATAGCAAAGGTGCAAGAGCTTTACAAAAAACTAGGCAATAAGGATGCATTAAAGAGGTGTGAGGACTACCAACAGCTGCTGAATATGGAGGCAAGAAAGCTGAGGGACATTTACAGGCAGTTGGACAATGTAGAGTCGACAAAGAGGGGTGAGGAATATCATCAGGTGGAGAATAAGGAAATAGCGAAGATGAAAGAAGATTATGAAGAGGTGGATAACCGGGAGGCTGCAAACAGGAAGGAACTCTACCAGCAGATGCAGAAAATGGACTCCATGAAGAGGAATGAGAAATACTGGCAACTTGAGAAACTGGATTCAGAAGTAGTTGGTCAGAAATACCGGCAGTTTGAGATTTCAGAGTCTGGAAAAATAAATAACCGATACAATGAGATGGAAAGAGAGAAGAATGGAAGAAGGAGAGAGCTATTTCAGGACCTGAACAACCACGATGCAGCAAGGAGAGGGGAACAGTACCGACAAGTGGAAAATATGGAGTTAGGAAAGATGAGAGAGATATACAGGCTGCTGGAGAAGATGGAGTCGGGGAAGCTAAATGAGAAATATAAGCAGCTGGAGAAGACGGAGTCGGGAAAAAGGAGAGAGCAGTACCAGCAGGCAGAAAACCAAGACGCAACCAAACGGAATGAAATATATGACAAGCTGAACAGCAAGGACACAGAAAAGAGGTGTGAGAAATACTGTCAGGTTGAAAGGTCTGAGAAGACCCAGCAAAGCCATTGGTACAACCAGTTTGAGATCCTGGACAAGGAAAAGAGGAATAAGCGGTACCAACATCTGGAGAATCTGGAGAAGCACGAGCGTGACGATCGATACTGGAAACAGGAGAACCAGAAGAAAGTTTGGAGAGGGCAGGGCAGAGTGGTTTGCAATGAATGCAAGAGAACCCGGTGAACATATGAAGTCGAGGGAATGACACTGACCCCGAACGTCGGCAGGTGACATACGAGAACTGGCAGCACAAGTGATATCAGAAATAGTAATATAAAACTAGAAAATGTGAAATTCTTTCTTCAGCATCAGATAATTAAAGCCATTTCCCAATGAAAAGTGTCACTCAGTTACTGCATGATGTGGGAATAAAGAATTATACAATAAAAATACTTACATGATTAGAAAGGACATTTTTAAAATATAGAAACATAGAAATAGACGGCAGATAAGGGCCCAAGGCCCATCCAGTCTGCCCACCCTAATGTCCCTCCCCTATCTTTGCCCTGTGAATAGATCCCATGTGCCGATCCCATTTGGCCTTAAAATCAGGCACGCTGCTGGCCTCAATCACCTGTAGTGGAAGACTATTCCAGCGATCAACCACTCTTTCAGTGAAAAAGAATTTCCTGGTGTCACCTCGTAGTTTCCCTCCCCTGATTTTCAACGGATGCCCTCTTGTTGTCGTGGGACCCTTGAAAAAGAAGATATCTTCCTCCGCCTCGATTCGGCCCGTAAGATACTTGAACGTCTCGATCATGTCTCCCCTCTCTCTGCGCTCCTCGAGCGAGTATAGCTGTAATTTGTCAAGCCGTTTTTCGTACGGAAGATCCTTGAGTCCCGAGACCATCCGGGTGGCCATTCTTTGCACCGACTCCAGTCTCAGCACATCCGTGCGATAATGCGGCCTCCAGAATTGCACACAATATTCCAGGTGGGGCCTCACCATGGATCTATACAATGGCATAATGACTTCCGCCTTACGACTGACAAATCCCCTTCGTATGCAGCCCATGATTTGTCTTGCCTTGGACGAAGCCTGCTCCACTTGATTGGCAGACTTCATGTCCTCACTGACGATTACCCCCAAGTCTCGTTCTGATACCGTTTTTGCTAGGATCTCGCCTTTAAGGGTATAAGACTTGCATGGATTCTGGTTGCCCAGGTGCATAACTTTGCATTTTTTGGCATTGAAGTTGAGTTGCCATGTCCTAGACCTAGACCATCGCTCCAGTAGGAGTAGGTCGTGCATCATGTTGTCGGGCATTGAATCTTCGTCTGTTGTGCATTTGCCCACTACATTACTCAGTTTGGCGTCATCGGCGAATAATGTTATTTTACCTCGAAGCCCTTCTGCCAAGTCTCTTATAAAGATGTTGAATAGGATTGGGCCCAAGACTGAGCCCTGTGGTACTCCACTAATCACCTCCATCATTTCGGAGGGGGTGCCGTTCACCACCACCCTTTGGAGCCTGCCTCCAAGCCAGCTCCCAACCCATTTTGTCAATGTGTCACCTAATCCTATAGAACTCATCTTGCTCAGTAACCTGCGGTGTGGTACGCTATCGAATGCTTTGCTAAAGTCCAGATACACGATGTCCAGGGACTCCCCAATATCCAGCTTCCCTGTCACCCAGTCAAAGAATCTGATCAGGTTGGATTGGCAGGATCTCCCCTTAGTAAATCCATGTTGTCGGGGATCCCGTAGATTCTCCTCATCCAGGATCTTATCTAATTGGCGTTTGATTAGAGTTTCCATTAGTTTGCTCACTATCGATGTTAGACTTACTGGTCTGTAGTTTGCTGTCTCCATCTTTGAGCCTTTCTTGTGGAGTGGAATGATGTTAGCCGTCCTCCAGTCCAACGGGACGCTGCCTGTACTAAGGGAGAGGTTTTAGAGCGCGGACAGTGGCTCCGCCAAGACATCACTCAGCTCCCTAGGCACACTGAGGGTGCAGGTTGTCCGGCCCCATTGCCTTGCTAACCTTGAGCCTTGACAGCTCACCGTAGAACACTGCTGGGCGTAAACTCAAAGTTACCTAAACGGGTCAACTGAGCCAACCCCTTGTCTGTAGCTGAGGGCCGAGCCCTGGCGCTTCTCGGGTGAGATGAGCTGAAAGTATTCATTTAATAGTTGGGCTTTTTCCAAATCTTTTTCCACATAGTCTCCGTCTGGTTTCCTAAGACGTACAATCCCGCCTGAGTTTTTTCTTCTTTCACTGATATACCTGAAGAAGGATTTATCTCCCTTCTTCAGGTATATCAGTGAAATGTGCCCCAGTATAGGAGGATTGAACAATATGGCATAGAAGCAATTCACTTCACATTGTGCAAATGCCACAAAAGGTCAGGTATAAGTTTGGTTCAGTTTCTTGAGACTTCATAGACGGCCCTTCATAGAAAAGGAAAGGAACAACAATCTCAATAAAAAAGGACCGAATGAATGGAAAGAGAAGAAAGTAATCAGGTAAAAGGGTACATCACAGTGACCAATTACCCAGGTTGCCTTCATGTTTCTATGGATAGGCATCTGGGATCTCTTATGGAGAAGAGGAGAGAGTGTATGCTGCGGATGAGCCATTTGGTCTTTACCTGCCATCAGGTTTCTAATGACCTCACCGTGCAGGTGTAAAGAGCCTTAGCCTATAGGAAGAGAAGATGCAAATGTTAAGAGCCTTAGCCAATAGGGAGAGGAGGAGATAGTGGATGCTCTAGATGGGCCATTTGGCCTTTATCTGCCATCAGGTTTCTATAACCATAATGCTCTATGACCTCACAATGCAGGTGTAAAGAGCCTTAGCCTATAGGAAGAGGAGATGCAAATGTTAAGAGCCTTAGTCAATAGGGAGAGGAGGAGATAGTGGATGCTCTGGATGGGCCATTTGGCCATTATCTGCCATCATGTTTCTATGTTTCTTCATCATTTGTTTTATATCGATGGTATACAAGAGAATTTCCTTGAAAAGTGTTGTTGTCAGATGGTTTCTTATGATATGTTACACTCTCCATAGTAGTGAAAATTTATCACAAGCGATTGATGTTTTGCAAGATATGTACTGTTCTACTTAGTAGTGGAAGATTACAGCAAGGCTCCTGAGGCAGGCCATAGAGGCCGAAGCACATGCGTGTATAAAAATAGTCTTACTGGGTCAGACCAATGGTCCAACAAGGCCAGTAGCCCGGTGGCCAAATCCAAGGAGTATGCATAGTAGCCCGGTGGCCAACCCAAGGAGTCAACAATATTCCATGCTACAGATCCAGGGCAAGCAGTGACAATTCAGGGCAAGCCTAATGCAGAGAGAAGGTAACCTCATCCTCTACCTTGCCTGGGTGATCTAGATGGATCATGTTTGGTCTTTACCTGCCATCTCTTGCTATGTTATCTCCAAACTTCCCTCTCCACCACACTCTCATTGCTCTCTCTAAAATCCCACAGAGCAGACCCCAGCTGAGTGGAAAGGCTTGGCCTGTAATTTATCACATTGCCCTGCAGAGGGTAGTGCACAGCTTTGTATAGTGAGGATATGTTTTGTGATGTAGGATTTCATTATCAGCTTTCCAAACCAGAGCAAGTTTAGACCGTGAGTTATAGGATGGTCTGCAGGATCTGAGTTAGACCCCAGGGAGAAACTTCAGAACGTCTGGATTTACCAATGACGTGAACTCAAGCTTCTGGCTTGGGACCGCGTCAGAAGGGCATCTGCGCATGTCGTGGTGATGTCACACGCATGTGTGCACGTGTGGAACACCATCGCATGTGCAGGTCCTCCTGACACGGCTCTGAGCACGAGAACAGGTTGAAGGATGTGGGGCTGGGGGGCGAGACTTGGGTAGAAAGGGGCAGTACTGGTAGAACAGGGCGGGGCCATAGTTCTGGATTTTACACCACCAAAATCTGGTAACCCGCCCATACATCCAGAAACACCCTCCCCACCGCTCCTATAGGGGCAAATCTGTTAGAGCCTGCTGTGGGACTCCCCCAGTCCATCAGGTTATCAGAATATCCTAATAAATATGCATGAGGCAGGTTTGCATGTCTAGCACTTCTATTATATGCAAAACTGTCTCATGCATATTCATGTGAACTTTGAAAATGTTTTTTAATGTTATGGGGGGAGGGAGAAGGGCTTTCAATGTGATTACATATGAGATTTGAAGAGTTTAAGAATATTTAATGAAGTTTAGAGTGTAAAATTAGAGAAGTTTGCATGAGAATTTCATTGGCTTCTTTGAATGTGATATATAGATTAATTGAAGCCAGAATTTAATAGTTATTTGTCCCATTTATGGTGTAATGTATATTCATTAGGGATATCTTGACAACCCGAATGGCTGGAGGCTCTCCAAGATAGGTTTAAGAACCACTGCTCCAGAGCTTATTTGGGTAGCCGAGCGTTTGCATGAAGAATTTGTTTGAATATGTGTAGAAATGTGTACATTACACGCATGAAAAAAGACATGCCACGTAGAGAATGACACGGTGGCTATTACCCGCCAAAATGGTAAAGGGGGGGGGAAGTGTTCACTGCGGTACGGGGACAAGGCCATCCACCGCCCCATGGAGTGTTACAGGGCAGGGATGGGGGTGGGTCAACCCTACAAATGAACCCTATAGCAAAGGTCCCGGGGAAATCCGAACCTCTGGTGACCCTATTCCTTAGGCACCTGTCTGTTAGAGAATGCTAAGGTTGTTTAAGGAATAATTATTAGTTGCATTGCTATCGCTTCCTCACTGAGGTAAGTTTTGCTGCTACACATCACAATGGCGTGTGATGTCATTACATAAGAACATAAGAATGCCTTCACCGAATGAGACCCCAGGTCCATCTAGTCCGGCGACCCGCACACGCGGAGGCCAATCCATGTGTTCCCTGCTGAAGACTTTGTTTAACTGTATCCCTCAATGTGATTTGCAAGAAGGTGTGCATCCAACTTGCCCCTGAATCCTGGAATGGTGGTCTCTGACACAACCTCCTCCGGGAGAGCATTCCAAGCGTCCACCGCTTACTGTGTGAAACAGAACTTCCTGACATTTGTCCTGGGCCTATTGCCCCTCAGTTTCAGTCCATGACCCCTTGTCCGAGTCACATTTGACAATGTGAATAACAATGTTTCTTGCTCTATTTTGTCGAATCCTTTTAGTATTTTGACAGTCTCTATCATATCCCCTCGCAGCCTTCTCTTTTCGAGGGTGAACAATCCCAGTTTTCCAAGGAGTTCTTTATGATGCCATTGCATCTCATCCGTACATGCTCGGAGGTCCTCCAGACGTGGCCTGGACCTGAGGAAGAAGAGACAAAGTTTGCGGGGGGGGGGGGGGGGGGGGGGGCAGAGCAGGGGGAGCCCTGTGTCCTTTATTGCACAAACAAATCTGGTAGCCCTATTGTAGGGGCTCATTGACTAAATGGCGCTAGTTCTGGCTTTCCCACACGCTGAGACTACGTCTAGTGCCACAGTAGCATGGTCTCGTGTTCTCTATTCCCAATTAATGGCCGCATGCTGATTTCCCTTGTAGGAGCCCTTCCTGCCAGCTCTTTAGGAGGTGGTAAGCAGTGGCATACATAGATACATAGAAATAGACGGCAGATAAGGGCCACGGCCCATCCAGTCTGCCCACCCTAATGACCCTCCCCTACCTTTGCTTTGTGAATAGATCCCATGTGTCGATCCCATTTGGCCTTAAATCAGGCACGCTACTGGCCTCAATCACCTCCAGTGGAAGACTATTCCAGCGATCAACCACCCTTTCAGTGAAAAAGAATTTCCTGGTGTCACCTTGTAGTTTCCCGCCCCTGATTTTCCACAGATGCCCTCTTGTTGCCGCGAGTCCCTTGAAAAAGAAGATATCCTCCTCCGCCTCGATGCGGCCCGTGAGATACTTGAACGTCTCGATCATGTCCCCCCTCTCTCTGCACTCCTCGAGCGAGTATAGCTGTAATTTGTCTAACCGTTCTTCGTACGGGAGATCCTTGAGTCCCGAGACCATCCGGGTGGCCATTCTCTGAACCGACTCCAGTCTCAGCACATCCTTGCGATAATGCAGCCTCCAGAATTGCACACTAGTATTCAGGTGGGGCCTCACCATGAATCTATACAATGGCATAATGACTTCCGGCTTACGAGCTGATGAAACTCTTGCGTATGCAACCTATGATCTGTCTTGCCTTGGATGAAGTCTGCTCCACCTGACTGGCAGCCTTCATGTCCTCTACTGACGATCACCCCAAGTCTCGTTCTGCTACGTTCCTAGGTTAGGTTAGGATCTCACCATTCAGGGTATAAGTCTTGCATGGATTTTGGCTGCCTAGGTGCATAACTTTGCATTTTTTGGCATTGAAGCTGAGTTGCCAGGTCCTAGACCAGCGCTCTAGTAGGAGTAGTCATGCATCGTGTTGTTGGGCATTGAATCTTTGTCCGTTGTACATTTGCCCACTACATTACTTAGTTTGGCGTCATCGGCGAATAATGTTATTTTACCACGAAGCCCTTCTGACAAGTCTCATATAAAGATGTTAAATAGGATCAGGCCCAAGACCGAGCCCTGTGGCACTCCACTGATCACTTCCGTCATTTCGGAGGGGGTGCCGTTCACCACTACTCTTTGAAGCCTGCCTCCAAGCCAGTTCCCAACCCATTTCGTCAATGTGTCACCTAATCCTATAGAACTCATCTTGCTCAGCAGCCTGCGGTGTGGTACGCTATCGAATGCTTTGCTAAAGTCCAGGTATACGATGTCCAGGGACTCCCCAACATCCAGCTTCCCGGTTACCCAGTCAAAGAAGCTGATCAGGTTGGATTGGCATGATCTCCCCTTAGTAAATCCATGTTGACGGGGATCCCGTAGATTCTCCTCATCAAGGATCTTATCCAATTGGTGTTTGATTAGAGTTTCCATTAGTTTGCTCACTATCAATGTTAGACTCACTGGTCTGTAGTTTGCTGTTTCCATCTTTGAGCCTTTTTTGTGGAGTGGAATGACGTTAGCCGTCCTCCAGTCCAACGGGACGCTGCCTGTACTAAGGGAGAGGTTGAAGAGTGCTGACAGTGGCTCTGCCAAGACATCACTCAACTCCCTAAGCACTCTGGGGTGTAGGTTGTCAGACCCCATTGCCTTGTTAACCTTGAGCTTCGACAGCTCACCATAGACACTGCTGGGGGTAAACTCGAAGTTACTAAACGGGTCAACTGAGTCAGCCCTTGTCTGTAGCTGAGGGCCAAGCCCCGGCGCTTCTCGGGTGAAGACTGAGCAGAAGTATTCATTTAATAGTTGGGCTTTTCGGAATCCTTTTCCACATAGTCTCCGTCTGGTTTCCTAAGACGTACAATCCCGCCTGAGTTTTTACTTCTGTCACTGATATACCTGAAGAAGGATTTATCTCTCTTCTGGATGTTTTTTGCCAGAGACTCCTCCATGTGGAATTTAACCTCCCTGACCGCTGTTTTGACGGCTTTTGACTTGGTAAGGTAGTGTGCTCTGGAGTCCTGTTTCCCCGATTGTTTGTAAGAGATGAATGCTTTTTTCTTCTCCTTGATGAGGTCTGAGATCTCCGCAGTGAACCACTGCGGCTTATTGTTCCTTCGCCGTTTACTTACTAATTTCACATAGCAGTTTGTCGCTTCCTGTATGGTGGCTTTCAAAGACGACCACATTTCTTCCACGCTATCGGTTTCTGCTTGGCTTTGTAGCGCCTGGTAAACAAAGGAACCCATGTCTTGGAAATTTGTGTCCCTGAATTTGAGGATCTTAGTCAGCGTGGTAGATTTAGTGAAACCTTTCCTAACATTAAACCATACCATGTTGTGGTCACTGGAGGCCAATGTGTCGCCCACCAAGACCTCTGTGACACTTTCTCCATTGGTAAGTAAAAGGTCAAGTATTGCCTGATTCCTTGTTGGCTCCAACACCAGTTGCCTGAGACCAACTCCCTTCATAGAGTTTAATAGCCTCCTGCTACTGCCGGAAGCAGAGGTAAGTGAATCCCAATCCACATCAGGCATGTGGAAGTCACCTAACAATACTGTGACCCCACACAAGGTGATATTCTTGTGACCTTAATGTCATCTTTAGTATATAATGCTACACCTCCTCCCATTCTGCCCTACCTGTCCCGGCGAAGCAAGTTGTAACCCAGTATGACCATGTCCCACCCGTGGGAGTCTGTGAGCCAGGTCTCAGATATCGCCACCACATCCAGGTCGGCATTCCTTATTTCTGTTTCTAATTCCAGGATCTTGTTTCCCAAACTTTGTGCGTTGACGTACATAGCCCTCCATGTTGTATTTTTGTTACATCTCTGGGGATATTCCTGCTTGAACACCTTTAGCATTATTTGCGTTATTTGTGCTCCCCCTAGACCCAGAATTACAATGTGGCCCATACTTATGATGTGAACCTACCCCCGACTCAAAACTGTGTGTACTCGCCCCTGACCCAGAATTTTGGTGACTACTTACCTCATCCTCAAAAATGTATTGGCAGTTTAGTTCGCCAGGTATGTTGTTTGTGCCTGTACCCTCCCCCGACTTACCTAGTTTAAAGCCCTGTGAAGTAGGCGGGCTAGACGGTGTCCTAGGACATTCTTCCCTCTTCTGGTCAGGTGTAGCCCGTTGTGTCCCTGTAGTCCTTGCAAAGCTTCTCCATGGTGCAGGAACCCGAAGTTCATCTCCTTGCACCATCCTCGCAGCCAGGGAAGGTGGTGCCCGGCTTCGCCACACTGCCCACCCCCACTCTTCCCCGCCACTTGAGCGCCCACTGCCCCACCCCCATATACTTCTTAAAATGTTTTCACCTGCTGCTCACACCAGCCTTGGCTCCCTTCTGACATCACACCCTGGTCCTGCGACCAAGAAGTGACGTTAGAAGGGAGCCAAGGCCAGGGCGATCAGCAAATGGAAGATGCTGCTTGCGCTATTGAATGTTTAAAGAGGTACATGGGAGGCGGAGAGGCACTGGCGCCCCCTGCTGGCTTGGGGTGGTCTGGTGGTAAGGCTCATGCATGAACCACAAGCTAATTGGTTGGCATGCGATGATATATCTCTGCTAACTGATTAGCACAAAACATGTCTGTTCTCCACCCCCACACATGCCCCAGAGAGTGGCATAGAAAGGGGGGGAGCAGACCACCCCGAGCACCTTCTTCTTGAGGACGCCAGCACATCTCTGTCCCCCCCTCCCCGCCATACTTGCGCACTGCCTTTCCCACCCCGTACCTCTTTAAAATCTTCGCCAGTGCGAGCAACTGCTCTAGCCTGTTGTTCCACCGGCCTGGCTCCCTCTGAAATCACTTCCGGGTCATGGGGCCAGGAAGTGACATCAGAGGTAAAGCCAGCGCAAGCAACTGCTCTAGCCTGTTGCTCTCACTGGCCTGGCTCCCTCTGAAATCACTTCCGGGTCACGGGGCCAGGAAGTGATGTCAGAGGTAAAGCCAGCACTGGCAAAGATTTGAAGAGGTGGGAAGGGAGAGCGTAAGTGTGGCATGGAAGGCACAGGCGGGTCAGAGAGGAGGGCACCCTGGGTGCCCCCTACCCTTGCTACTTCACTGCCCCAGAGCTAAAAAATGAATTCTGCTTTTTAGCATGGGAAGCAGGCACTGATTCCAAAGTCAGAAACAGTTTGATGTGAAACTGTCCTGCTTGCCTTATGTGTCCCTTTAGGAATTTTGATCCTTTGAAGCAGTGGTTCCCAAACCTGTCCTGGGGGACCCCCCAGCCAGTCAGGTTTTCAAGATATCCCTAATGAATATGCATGAGAGAGATTTGCATACCTGTCACTTCCATTATATGCAAATCTCTCTCATGCATATTCATTAGGGATATCTTGAAAACCTGACTGGCTGGGGGGTCCCCCAGGACAGGTTTGGGAACCACTGCTTTGGAGGATCGCAGGTAAAAGGTTCTGTTTTGGGCAGCTGCTATTTGAGAGGAGCAGAAGCAAGTGTGTGAGGTCCAGTGTTTCTGTCTCCACACACAAGAAAAAGGGTTTTGTGTGGCTACAGCAGATTATGGAGACTGGAGTTTGTGATGCTTGATTCATTATTTGACTGCCGGTTTGTAACTTGCTTGAAGCATATAGCTGGAGGACGTGAGCATTGATATTTTTACATAAATATAATATGTAAATTCCTAGCCACACATGACATTCACTGTCACAAGAGGCCACTGGAGACCTTGGTATGCAACAACGCCCCCCCCCCCCCCCCACAACCAGCATAAGTACACAGACAGACACAGAATGAGAAGCACACACTCATACAGCCCCACCGAGCCGCAATCTCTAATCTTGGAAGGTGCTGTCGGCTGCCGGCCTCTAACTCCTCCCTGCAGTCTACGTGTCCTGTGTCACAATGCAATCACAAACTCAGGTATCCAGGTAACATGGAACATGTACATAAAGAGAAGTAGAGTCCAGAGAGAGCTCCAGAAACACTCTGAGGGAACACATAACCACATATCAGAAATCCCCCCTTTCCCCAACCAGGTCTGTGACACAGACACTGGTATGTACGGGAGGCGGATAAGCATAGAAGACACCAGCTTGCTTCTCGGAACAGAGCCTGCAGATTCCCCAAGCCCAGACAGCGGAATCACTAGCTCCGCAATGGACGTGGAACAGTCAGAACAAAACGTCGAGGTAGACAGGGCGTCCGTGGTTAGTTCGGTGGGCCAGCAACCTTCCCAAGCCAGCACGCCAAGCCTCGCCATCTCACACAACTCCGAACTGCTGGAGAAAAAAAGTGTCCAGTCTAAGCAGAAATCACTGGCCAGCCTGAAGGACAAATCAAGCTCAAAGGCAAGTACCGGTGAGTAGAAACAACTTCCTCTTACACCTTGGCCAGCTCTATTCATCGCTCAGCCGCCATGCGACAAGATTTGCGAGAGAGAAGCTCATTATCTGGTTCATCTTTTCCCTTCCTACATCTTCCTCACACCACATAACAGTTACCCAGAGAGTGAAGTCGTCCTTCTGCTCAATGAATAAATTGTGTCTGACCAAACTACTGAGAAATATAGTGAGGGGAGACCAGGGATGGGCCGGGGCTGAAATTAGCTGACCAGCAGGAGTATTCTGTCACACCAGGGCTTATCTGAATCTCTGGCTATGGTTGTAGCAGAAATACACAACTATCTCTCTGGAAATCTATGTAAAGATACTGTCCCTCCCCATGCTATATCAGTGTCAGTGCTCTAGAATAATTTTGCCTCACCTCTGTCTATTCCTCTCTTGTCTCTCTCTTTCTCATACCTCTTCACATCCCTCATCTTCTCTGTCCTCTTCTCCAACTCAAATAATCTCTCAGGCCAGATTACTTCCATTCTCTCACTCTGTCTTTCATCTCCAGCTCAGCCCATCGTGTCCACCCAGCCCCTCAACCAGCAAGCGGTCAGCCTCCCTCTCGTTCTTCAGCCACTTCTTACACCATTGATCACCTCACACCTCACACCTCAGAGTCAGACCATTCCCCAGACAATCTCCCTTCTAAGCTCGTAGCTCACTCACCCCCTCTCGTTTCTTTCCCACCCCCGTTTCCTATGGCTGAGAGAGTGGAGGGAGGGATGGTGAAGGAAAATGCTGATATTTCAGACAGCATCTTTCCCCTCTCCTGGACCCAACTAGCGCAGCTGCATTGATCAAAGGGGGCAATTGGACTTCAAGAAGTGGAAAGTGAGACCACAGCCCAGTGCATCACCTTTCTCCTCCTCCTTCTGTCCTTCCATTTGGCACAGATCGAGCTCTTGGAAGTTTCTGATAGTGGGCTTCAGTCTATGACCAGGACAAACTCTGTCCACTAATGATGCCCTCTCGGGAGACGCAAAGACTGACTCCTTTGGTGACTTAAGCCTACTCCAGTAAATGGCAGGCAGAGCAGCCGCCCTCCTTTAATTTCTCGTTTTTTTGCTTCGATGTCACCTGACCACATCAAGGCTGGCTTTCATCATTTCCTCATGCACAGCTACTGGTCTCCCAGACAACAAAATTCAATGAGCTCTATTCTCACCCAGAGAAAAATGAAGGCAAATAAAGGCCATGGGCTGCATTTATGAGAAACACAGACATTCAAAAAATGGCATAAGCCGGCCCTTATCAACCTAATCCAAGTGCCGATTTTCAAAACTGTCTTTCTGGATGTCTTGTGAGGTGTCCAACAGCAAAGGGTCTCACAAACAGCTGCAGAAGGTACTTGAAAGGATCAAAAATAACGAGCAGCAATGCCAGACGGGACTAGCCAAGATCCACACATTAACCACCAAATCCCAGATACACCAAACAATTCAATAAAGATCAATTTATAATGAGTGTGGAGGTTTCCTCAGTGTGACTAAGCTAGCGTGTTCAGGTGAGGCTTACGTCTCATCTCTTGAGCTGCTGATTAGTACTAGAGCGACAATTTTTCTCTGTTCCTTATGCTAGCTTAGTCACACTGAGGAAACGTCCACACTCATTATAAATTGATCTTTATTGAATTGTTTGGTGTGTCTGGGATTTGGTGGTTAATGTGTGGGTCTTGGCTCGTCCCGTCTGGAATTGCTGCTCATTATTTTTGATTCTTTTAAGAGCAAAGGGTGGCATGGTGGGCAGGCTTAGACCTCCCAGGACCAAATTTAGGCATTCTAAGCTAGACCTGTTTTAGATGCGTCTAAGTGTCCAAACTGACCAAATGACCACTGGCGGGATTAAGTAATGACCTCCCCACACTCCCCCAGTGGTCACCGACTCCTTCCCACTCCCTCCAAAATCTAAATCAAACAGTATGTACTTGTCTCTAGAACAGCAGCACCTGGTATGGGAAAGCCTAGTTGAGGTGTCTTAAGTGTCTTGGTGGGTGGTCCAGTGAGCCATAGAGAGGAAGACCCAGGCCCGCTACATTTATGGTAGAAAGTGTGAAGCCACCAGAGCCCACCAAAACCCCACTATTCCTGCAGTCATAAGGGCTATTGGGGTGGTAGACAGGTGGGTATAGGAGGCTATGGGGGAGTTTTGGAGAACTCAAATACATTAGAAGGGGGTTATAGCAAGATGTACTTCTGACAAAGTTTCTGTGAAGGTAGAACATAAGAACCTAAGAATCGCCGCTGCTAGGTCAGACCAGTGGTCCACCGTGCCCAGCAGTCCACTCAAACGGCAGCCCTTAGGTCAAAGACCAGGGTCCTATTTGAGTCTAGCCTTACCTGTATACGTTCTGTCTAAAGTGCCTCACTGCTCTATTGGCAATATATCTAAATGGCCAGTCCATTACAATGCCTGGATTTGGACATTTTTGTGGTCAAAAATGGCAAACAAAATTAGGCGTCCTAAGGTTGGACATTCTGGCAGCCAAGATGTCCAAATAGATCAAGTTCAAGTTTCAAGTTTATTAAAAAAAATTTTAAACCGCTTAATCAGGTTTCTAAGCAGTGTACAATATAAAATTTACATAAAAACAAATGAAAAATCGGGGATATTAGATAAACCCTACACGTGTCTTAATAAAACACGGAATAAGACATATGGACCAACTTCAAACATTAGGAGAGGAAGGGAAGAACTACAATCGTAAAAGAAAAGGGAAACAAAAAAGGAAAACACAATAGGTTAGGGTAAAAAGTAATAAAATGTATGAGTTTTTTGTGCTTAAGAGGACAGTTATTGTCCAAAGGCATCCTGGAACAAGAATGTTTTTAATTTTGCTTTGAATTGTTTTATTTCGGATCCACTGCGCAAATGGTTGGGCAGCGAATTCCAGAGAGTAGGGGCAGTGACAGCAAAGTTATTTGAAGGCAACGTATTGATTAATTTTAAAGAAGGTATGACGAGATGATTTTCCAAAAACATTTTTGGATGTCCAATGGTTTCGAAAATGGCCATTTCTCCACCCTGACTTTGGACATATTGCAGGAAACGTCCACCGTCAGGCTTGGATGCACTTTTGAAAATGACCTATCTAGTCTGCCTAACCATGCCATCTAGTATCTCCTCCTCTCCCAAGCTGTCTTGAATTCAGATACACTCTTCATCTCCACTGAGTGGCCGTTCCAAGCATTCACCACCCTTTCCATGAAAAAGTATTTTCTGAGGTTACTTCTGAGTGTTTCCCTCTCACCTTCATCCTATACCTTCTCATTCAAGCATTATCTTCTGTGTCCGTTCCAGCATTTCAAAGCATAGCCACTAGATAGGTACAAAGGAGGTAGGAACACCAGCACAGCCCACGGAAACAGATTTGTATCGCAAAACTAACCCAAAAGGTCATGATCAGAGCTGATAACCCTAGCGGAGAGGTGGGAGGAATGTGCCTGAGGACAAGGACCAATGAGGTGGGTCATGGACTGGCCATTGGATCAGAGGCTCCGTCACCTGCTTCCTACAAATACTGACCCTGGCTCGCTCATCCTTCTTTACAGCGTACACCATCCGTACTATTGTGCCCGCAGAAAAGGCAGAAGTGGTATCGGTGGCAAAGGCCATGCACCGAGAAGACTTCGGGCACAAGCTGAAAGGACTTTTCCAGACAGAGACGGATGCAGCACTTAGAGCATTGCAAACAGGTACGTAAATGCCTCCCCGTGAGAAGGCACGCTGCTTTGATCGATGCCATGTATAATGCACTGGCAGAGCTAGGGGTGGGGGAGGAGTCTCTTTATTAGAACAGTAGGTGGTACTACAGTGTAGGAGTGAGGTGCATTGGTAGAGCTGTGTCTGGGGGTCTCAGTACTAGAATGCAGTGTAGGAGTGATCTGAATGCAGGGCAGGAATGAGGTGCATTGGCAGAGCTGGATCTTTGGGGTCTTAGTACTAGAGTGTAGGAGTGAGGTGCATGCAGGGCAGGAATGAGGTGTATTGGATGAGCGGGATCTACGTGGTCTACAGGAGGTGCTGCATTGTAGGAGTGAATAATTGAATAACAGAATGCATTGTGGGAGCAAGAGTGAGGTGCATAGGCAGCATTCAAGATTGTGTAATTGTGGGTCTTGGTACCATAAGAGCAGAAGGTATTTCAGGGCAAGAGTGAGGTGTATTGCTAGACCTCTGCAGGGGGGCGGGGGGCTGTCAGTACCAGAATGGAAGAAAGTACTAGTAAGGTGGGTGGCCTTGGTCTATCTCATAGTCACAGGAGACCAGTGAATTGGAGGAAACTGCATCTCCCTTTCTCTCTGTCAGGATGCTCCTTCTGTTGTCTCTATTCCTCCAGGTATATATATTGGCTGGAGATGTCCAGAATACCACTGGGACTGCTTCAGACTGGGTGACCAAGCAAAGTGCTTCTGTGGCCACCTTTTGAGAGAACATCAAAAGTACACAGGTATGTGAGAGTGATAAAGCCTGATAGTGCGAAGAGGTGTGTCTGTGGGAAGTGTGTACAAGTGTGTGTGTCTTTGGGAGGTCCACGCAGCTCTGTGTGTTATGGGAAGTCTACCCAGGTGCGCATGTCTGTGGGAAGTCCACACAGGTGTGTGTGTCGGTGGGAAGTCCACATAGGTATGTAGGAAGTCCACATAGATTTGTATGTCTGTGGGAGGTCCACACAGGTGTGTCTGTCTGCAGGAAGTCCACACAGGTGCGTGTGTCTGCGAGAGGTCCACACAGGTGTTTGTATGTCTGTGGGAGGTCTACACAGGTGCGTGTGTCTGTGTGGGAAGTCCACACAGATGCATGTGTCTGCGGGAAGTCCACACAGGTGTGTGTGTTTCCGGGAAGTCCACACAGGTGTGTGTGTTTGCGAGAGGTCCACACAGGTGTGTGCATGTCTGTGGGAGGTCTACACAGGTGCATGTGTCTGTCTCTGGGAAGTCCATACAGGTGCGTGTGTGGGAAGTCCACACAGGTGTGTATGCTGTGGGAAGTCCACTTAGATATATATGTCATTGGGAAGCCCACATAGGTACAGTTTGTATGTCTGTGGGAAGTCCTAAGTCTCTAAATTCTTCCTCTGATCACTTTTTCTTTTGCCACAGGAAGAAGTAGAAAGGTGCCGTGTGTGGTTATCAAATGTAAGTGTCCAGCTTTTAAGTTCATTCCTTCGTGCCCTGAAGAAGTGGGGGAGTTCTGGCTGAAGAAGAGGTTTAATTTCGATGCTGCAGCCTGGAGAGCAAAATGCCGCTGCAAGCACACCCATGAGGAGCACCATCCAACTGGGGAACATGCTTGCAAGGTCTCAGGTGAGACCTGGGGCCAATATACAGGATATAGGTTGAGGGACCCAAATCAGGGGATACAACTACAGGATGATCTACCCAGAAGGAACCAATGGGGGATCAGGCCTGCACGACCAGAGGTGAGACCATGAGGTCCAGGTTCTGTTCAATTCTATTTGATATGCTGCCTATAGAGTTTAAATCTAACCCGTTTAGAAAGCATTTAAAATATAATGCAAATATATAATAGACCCAAAGAGATAGGGATGGCTCTTGAAGGAGAGAGTAAGGGAGGGAAATCACAAGAGGGAGCTAAAAATATCCCTCAATAATTGTACTATTATAAAACAAAGTCTGCTCTGGGGAAATCTTCACTTCCTTGGTTCACTGGTTCGGGGGTGAGGCTAGGTTAGTACTCAAGATCTATGTCATGGACCCGACTGACTCAAGAGCCCTCTGCTCTGTGTTGCAAACTCTGCAGAAAAAAGGAACAAAGCCCCCTGCAGGGAGCCCGACTAGAAAATTCCTAGGGCATATACGATTCTGTAGCTACTTGACGTACAGCAGCACAAGGGATCTTCCGTTGCCGGGGTATAGATGGGAACTTACTTGCCAAGTGGGTGCGAAACCCATGACAAATTACCCCTCCTTGGAGAAATGAAGGGATCTGATTGATAGCATCCAGAAAAGTTTCCAGTGGATGAGACAAGCCATCTTATTCAGGGCCAGCTCAATCTATGGACCCAGGAGTCAAAATCCCAGTCTGGTCTACCTTCAAACTTCCAGAAGGACAGATGCCGGACTGAGATTTTGGTATCCTTTATTCTCTGTGCCCTGACCTAATGCCTCACCTGGTACAGCAGGAGGGGCAGACTTGAGAGAGAGAGAGGGATACCAGCTTGTAGGGATGGGGGTGGGAGTGTCAATGCAAAAGTTGGCTCAGGGCACCACATCCCCTTGAGCCGGCCCTGATCTCATTGTACTTTTACTTATATAAACCTTCTCCTGCCAGAACTTTGCAGCCAGTTACAAGATGCATAAGCATTTCTAGCTCATAAGAATAGCTTTACTGGGTCAGCCCAATGGCCCATCAAGCCCAGTAACCCGTTCTCACGGTGGCCAATCCAGGTCAGTAGTACCTGGCCAAAGCCCAAGGAGTAGCAATATTCCATGCTACCGATCCAGGGCAAGCAATGGCTTCCCCCATGTCTCTGGGGTTTTGTTCTTATTTAGACATATTGAAGTAAAGTTTGGAGTTGACAAACATGAAAAAAGATGACAGTATATTTGGTGGCTTTCACTTGATAGCGAGCAAAGACTAAAGGCAACGTGAAGGATTGCTCATGATTTCCATGCCCAGAGAGTATGCCCTTCTGCACAGGGATGCCAGAATGAGGGTTGTTTCTGTTCCTACAGGGTGTCGCTGTGTGAGGTTCGAGTCGGCATTTTTGTGTGCTGCCTGCGACAAGAAGTGGGAAGCACACGAAACATTCTTCGAGACGACAGACATGAGGAGGGAGGCCAACCTGCCCTATGGTAAGGTATGCTGAACTAGAGCAAGGCCACTTGACCTCTGAGAGGGCCATTGGGAGATATCAAACTTATGTTATGTGTGGTCTTATGTCTTGCCAAATCCTCACTTAATGGAGTTCTAGGTGGGTTGTAAGAGATACACAGACTAAGTCATACATACTGTAGCTGGGAGAGGTTAAATTCGATTATGTTCTTAATATTTCTTTAGGAGGTTGTCTAATGAATTAGATTTCTCTGGTATTTTGTTGCAGTTTATAGTGTCCTTGACTCGAGTGGGCTTTAGCCTGTTTTTGGAGAGCCTAAAGTCTGTGTAACTGTGGTTGCATTTTTTTTCCTATGGATTTTTGGAACAGCCATGTTTTTAGATATTTGTGGAACATGGAATATTTGGTCATGGCTCTGATCTCTGTGGGTAGTGAGTTCTACTTTTTTGCTCTCTGGTAGGTGAGAGATTTACAATGTGTATTTTTTTTGTTTTTTATACCCTTCATAGTTGGGAAAGAGTCAATCGGTTTGAGCTGTGGTGACCTTCTACTTTGTCTAGTATTTCTGTGAATCTTGGGAAGCTAGGTACACAAAGCTAAATCAGCCAACCTAGAAGAGGTGCATCTGTCGTAGATCAATACCTGAAAAACTCTAGACTCTGTCCCTTCTACTTTGCTGCAGCGTATGCCTGAAACAAACTGCCCGACTCGATAAATCAGGCTCCGTCTCCGGCAGTATCCAAATCCAGATTCGGAGCCCACTTCTTTGAAGCTGCTTCAATTCCAAACTCCAACCCACCTTCTAAGCACCAATGTCTGTCTTATCATTCCCTCTGTAATTCCCCCACCTGAGTCCTGTGTATTGATGCACCTTCTTGTCCAGTTTGTCTGTCTTGACTAGATTGTAAGCAGGGACTGTCTCTTCTATATTTTGATGTCTAGTAGCGCTATAGAAATGATTAGTAGTAGTAGGTAAAGGGCTAGAACAAGCTCACCTATCCTGGGATGGAACTAGTCCCACACACCCTGTATGCGAGGTTGAGATGGGTTAAGTGACTCTACAATTCAGGATATACCCACCTTCCAAACTCCTTCCTCCTTCTGTCCACACTTGCTATAAGAACATAAGAATAGCCTTAATGGGTCAGACCAATGGTCCATCATGCCCAATAGCCCGTTACCATGGTGTCCAATCCAGGTCCCTAGTACCTGGCCCAAACTCAAAGAGTAGCAAGATTCCGGAATCCCAAAGAGTAAGAAGATTCTAGAATCCCAAAGAGTAAGAAGATTCTAGAATCCCAAAGAGTAGCAAGATTCCGGAATCCCAAAGAGTAAGAAGATTCTAGAATCCCAAAGAGTAGCAACATTACATGCCACCAATCTAGGGCAAGCAATGGCTTCCCCCATGTCGGTCTCAACAGTCTTCTCCTAGCCTGTCAGGGTTTCAGGACTACCACAATGAATACTGCATGAGATATTAAGTTTTATGTTGAATTATGCCAGCTGTACACTGCCTTGGGTGAATCTCTTCATAAAAGTGGTTAATAAATCCCAATAAATAAATAAATGCATATTCACTGCAGTAACCCTTAAAACCTAAATGGCTAGATGTACCTCTAGGAAAGTGTTTTTCAGACCTGGCCTGGGAGACCATGAGCCAGTCCTGCTTACCTTATTCCAGTCTGCCTTCTCAGTTGCCAAACAAAAATATTACCCCCATTTAACTCTCTTAGCTCTAATCCTTGATGTCTCTTCGGCACACTCAACTCTCTACTGAAAGTGCCCCCACCTCCAATCCCCATGTTAAATGTAGAGCACTGCGTGTGCTATAAAAATGATAAACAGTATTAGTCAGTTTTTGAGATTATCCCTAATTAATATGCATGAGTGAGGTTTACATGCATCCATCCATCTCATGCATATTAATTGTGGATATCCTGAAAACCTGACTGGCTAGTGGTCCCCTAGAGTAGATTTTAGAACCATTACTCTGGGAGAGGGTTGAGATGTGCTGGCCTAGAGTATGATGAGAGGAGGAGAGAGTGGATGCTGCAGATGGGCCATTTGGCCTTTATCTGCCATCATGTTTCTATAACCATAAAGCTCTATGACCTCACAATGCAGGTGTAAAGAGCCTTAGCCTATAGGAAGAGGAGATGCAAATGTTAAGAACCTTAGCCAATAGGGATAGGAGGAGATAATGGATGCTCTGGAAGGGCCATTTGGCCTTTAGCTGCCATTATGTTTCTATAACCATAAAGCTCTATGACCTCACAATGCAGGTGTAAAGAGCCTTAGCCTATAGGAAGAGGAGATGCAAATGTTAAGAACCTTAGCCAATAGGGATAGGAGGAGATAATGGATGCTCTGGAAGGGCCATTTGGCCTTTAGCTGCCATTATGTTTCTATAACTATAAAGCTCTATGACCTCACAATGCAGGTGTAAAGAGCCTTAGCCTATAGGAAGAGGAGATGCAAATGTTAAGAGCCTTAGCCAATAGGGAGAGGAGGAGAGAGTGGATGCTGCGGATGGGCCATTTGGCCTTTATCTGCCATCATGTTTCTATAACCATAAAGCTCTATGACCTCACAATGCAGGTGTAAAGAGCCTTAGCCAAAAGGAAGAGGAGATGCAAATGTTAAGAGCCTTAGCCAATAGGGAGAGAGTGGATGCTGCGGATGGGCCATTTGGCCTTTATCTGCCATCGTGTATCTATAACCATAAAGCTCTATGACCTCATAATGCAGATGTAAAGAGCCTTAGCCAATAGGAAGAGGAGGAGATAGTGGATTACATTACATTAGAGATTTCTGTTCTGCCATTACCTTGTATGTTCTGGATTTTACGAAGCCTTCAAACCAAGAGTATACTTTATCTGAGATGCCTATTGCATCCAAAATTTGCAGTAGAATGTTATGGTCTACCAGGTCAATGCTGCAGTAAGGTCTAGTTGTACGAGAAGCATTTTTTTCCTGTGCTGAGGTGTTGTCTGGCTGTGTCAATGAGGGAGCCTAGTAATTTTTCTGTGATGAAGTTGGATCTGAAGCCAGATTGCGTGGGGTGAAGTATATTATGGTCATCTAGATAGTTGGTGAGGTGTTTGGCTACTAGTCCTTCTGTCAGTTTGACATACAGAGGTATTGAGGCAATGGGTCTGTAGTTGGATGGTTGGTCTGTTGGTCCTTTTGGATCTTTTTGGATTGAGGTGATGATGATTTCGCTGAGGTCATTTGGGAAAAGGCCGTCTGAGCATGGTTTGTATCCATTGCAGAAGTAGAGAACAGAATTTTGTGCTGGAGGTTGTAAGGAGATAGGATTTGGAAGGCTAAGGCATTGAGAAATGATAGACAGTTTTCTGCTGGTTTGGATGCTTGGTCTTCAAGGTGTAGGTTTAGGTCTCCTAGGATGAGGTTGTATTCTGCTGTTAATGAGTTTTGGTATATGAAGTCTTCAAATTCAGGTCTTACTGTGGTCCAGTTTCCCGGTGTTATGTAGCAGAGCATGCAGTTTAGTGAGTTTTTTAGTGGTGCTTGAGAGATGGCAGGCAAGGAAGTCCATGTGTGGGGTGGATGTTTTTTCGAGTATATTTAGGGTTATGGAGTCCTTGATTAAGATTGCTAGTCCTCCTCCTCTTTTTTTCTCTCTGCAGGTCACTGTTATTTTGTATCCCTGAGGGCAAACTTCTGTTATTCTAGGATCTGCGTCTGAGGTTAACCAGGTTTCTGTGAGGAAAAGGCAGTCTATCTAGGTTTTCGGTTTTTATCCAGTTTTTTATGTGTTCTGTTTTAGGTCCTAAGGCGCTGATGTTTAAGTAGGCACATGTTAGGGTGGTGATATCTGTTTGGAAATTGTGAGTCGTTTCAGGAAAGATGAGTGTTTTAGGAGGAGGTTGAGGTTTGTTCTTGGGAAGTGGTCTTCTTCTCCAGGCTAAGGTGATGGGATGTTGAGCGCTGGTTTGGTGGTTTGAACTTCTAACTATTGGGGTTCTCCTGTTGTGGTGTTGGATTTTGTTTGCAGTGGAGCATGTGGGTGGGGCTGGTAAGTTGTTTGCTACTGCTTTCCAACTGGTAATGAGGAGGATTATCAGTAGGGTGGCCAGGGTGTGTGTTTGTGGGATTAGCTTCATTTTGGAGGGGGGGGGGGCGGGTAGTGGGGACGACTAGTTGGCTGTGAGAAAGTTGTTCTTCTTGTATTGTACCTGGATGGGTAGGAGTAAGAATTATTTTAGTGTAGATGCTCTAGAGAGCCTTGGTGGTGTGTGAGTATATGTTGGGAGTGAAAACTGTGGTTGGGCATAACAGTTGAGCAAAACCCGACGATGCAAAGTCGAGGGGGAGGGGTGGAGCACGCTCCCACACCCTGAGTGCCTTCTGCACTGCTCCCGCTCTGCCTCTGTGGATGCTGCGGATGGGCCATTTGGCCTTTATCTGCCGTTATGTTTCTATGCATTTATGCTCTACCCTCCCAACCTGTAAAGCCCCCATATCTGTTGCCATCCCCTTCCTTTAATCCCTTATATTTCCTCACCTAAGTAACATGTACTGTATAAGCCTTTGTCTTATGTCCGTCTTAATTAGATTGTAAGCTCTTTCAAACAGGGACTGTCTCTTGCCTGTTTGTTATACAGCATCTGGTAGTATTTTGTAAATAATAAATAGGAGGAGAAGTAAGTCTCTTTGGAAAGAATGTTCTAGAACAGGAGAACATGGCAGGAGGTAAGGGAAAGTGTGGGATGTTTGGAACAGCAGAGGTGGTGGGGATCAAAACAGCTACAGAATTCAATGAAGGCTCAGATCAGCAGTGAGGAAGTGAGGAGAGAGATCACAAGGGGCTCATGACATTGCTCTAGGGTAGACTGAATGCACTCTCTAGCCTTCATCTCTTCTTATATGCTCTATATCCACTCTTTTCCCATTGTTCCTCTTTAACTCTATTTCCCTCACCCATATCCCTCCTATTCTCTTCATTTCCACCCTCTCGCTTTACTCATTGTGACCTCCTTCCTCATCCTCCAGATTTTCTCTTACTTCTCATCTCATTCCTCCCTTCTCATTTCTTCTTCCTTTACCTCTCTTCCCTTCTTCTTTCCATAGCATTCCTCTCCTTTCCAACTTGCTCATCTTCTACCTTCTCTATACCTCTTCCTTTCCCATCCTCACTCCCTTGTATCTTCCATCTTGCTCCTCCTCTTCCCCTTTTCTTTCTCTGTCCCTAAGGAGTTTTTGTGGCATGCATTTCTCTCTCTTTCTCTTTTCCTTGCTCCACAGGAGCTGCCTATGTGCCCTTTGCAGAGATGCCAACGCTGAGAAACGTGGTCCTGACGGGCAAAGAAGACAACGAGAGTATGTTCCAGTCCATTGAAGCTGGGCTGCCCCAACCTTCTACCTCCCACTGATCAGCTTTGCCTTTTCATTCCTCAGGTCCTTGGCGCCCCCTGCATGATCAGCATTATAGGCGCACATAGGATACGCAGGAGCACTGTGGGTGTGAACAGAAAGGAGCGAGGCAGGCTCCTGAAGGCAGGTGGCAAAGCCATGCTCAGTGCCGAAGGTCTCAACTATGGAGGCGTGATTATCTGTAGACAGCCACCCCGTTCTCCTAACCTGGTTGATCCCTCCTGTTCCCCTTTTTCTATGATGGGATCACAGTGCAAAGGGAAAAAGCAATTAAAAATATAAGAGCAAGGAAGAGCAGTGGCCATGTCTTATTCTATGTTCTGGGAACTAGAAGATCCTTGGAGAAGTGGCTTTATCTCTCTGGTGCATTAGGCCCCCTAGCAAGTGCCATTCACAAGTCAAAACAGAGAAGTCTAACGCAAAGGGAAGCCAGACTTCACCCAGCTCCTCCAGAGGAACAACTTTTAAGGGCCTCCCCCTCCTTGACCTATTAATAGGATACAAAGTCCATCCTTTGAGAATACCTTCTCCAGCTTCATTTATCACAGAGAATCTGTTGGGGGGGGGGGGGGGCCACACCCCATCTTTACATCCTCTCAGGGCAAAAACATCCTTCCTCTGCAGACACATTCCATATTTTTACCTCTTTCAGTGCAAAAACCTGCCTCCGTTTTACCCTCTTTCAGCACAAACACTCCTGTCTCTGAGGCAGTTCCCTCAATGTCAGCCCTCTTGGTTTACTTTAAACATTTATAATCTGCCTATCTAAAAGCCTACATAAAAAGAAATAAAATACAGTTAATCATGTAAAACACAGAGAGCATTTACCCATCTTATGCAGGGCAGGATTAATTCTTCAGTGGGCTCTAGGCACCCAAGTACATTGGGCCCCCCTGGACCTGCTCTTCCATGGCCCTGTCCTCCAGAAGTCCAAGTAGCAATTTCTCCTTCCTTCTTCATTATTCAGTGCAGCCGAATTTGCAGTCTTCAAAAGGCCACGGGCAGTGGTTCCTACACGCTGCCCACAACTGACCCAAAAGCCTTCCTTCTAATGCAAAATCCCAGCATCAGAAGAACGGCTTCTGGGTCAGCTGCGGGCAGCTTGTAGGAACCACTGTCCGTTGCCTTTTGAAGATTGCAAGTTCAGCTGCACTGGACAATGAAGAAGGCAGGAGGACACAATACCTGGACGCCTGAAGCCGGATACAGAGGCAGCTACACTGACGTCAACAGAGCAGGCAGCATCCTGGGGTCCCGTGAACTCTCTGGGCCCGCGGCACGTGCCTACTTGGCCTTCCCTTTAATCCTGCCCTGGTCTTATGGAACAAACAGCTGCATACGTCATCTACTGCAGCTGACCTCAACCATACAATATAGAAACATAGAAAATGACGGCAGAAAAAGGCTATAGCCCATCAAGTCTGCCCACTCTATTAACCCTCCCTAACTACCCTCCTAGAGATCACACTCAGGTGGCGATACCTTTACACTTCAGCTGGCCTGGTTCCTAAATAAGACTGTCCTGCTCTGTCGCTCACAGCCTTACTGTTAGTTTGCTCCATTCAATTGGACCTGCAATAGAAAAAAAAAAAAGGATATGAGTATCTATTTATTTATTCATGTATTCAATTTTCTCTACTGTTTTCCCAGGGGAGCTCAGAACGGTTTACATGAATTTATTCAGGTACTCAAGCAGTTTTCCCTGTCTGTTCCAGTGGGCTCACAATCTAATGTACCTAGGGCAATGGGGGGATTAAAGTGACTTGCCCAGGGTCACAGGGAGCAGTGCGGGCTTGAACCCACAATCCCAGGGTGCTGAGGCTGGAGCTCTAACCACTGCGCCACACTGACAGGAATTGAGCTCTGTGACATCTCGAAGAATGAGGAGGTCTGTGTTCAAAATACTGAGGTGTGTCTTTGCTAATCGCTCTCTCTATGAGTGACAGCTGGGAGCCAATGTAGAATGGATAGACAGAGGGAAATATGCTGAGATTACGATACCCTGCCCCTTTGTTAAATATCCAGCAAACGTGTTTGGTTTTTTAGTCCATCTTACCAAAGGAGCTCAGAATGGATCAAGCATTTCCCCTATCTGTCCTGGCCGGCTCACAGTCTTTCTGGTATACCTGGGGGGCGGTGGAGGATGAAGTGAGTTGTCCAGGGTCACAAGGAGCAGCACAGGGTTTGAACCCACAACCTCAGGATGTTGAGGCTGTAACTCTCCTGGTCAAATGAAAGAGGGTTGAACAATTCCAAAGCCATCCGCTAGAAGCGTTGGTTTTTGTGTACGCGCTGTTCACATCTTTTAGCGCTACAGAAATGATAAGTAGTCGTAGTGGTGGATTCAGTCTACACAGTAATGCTACGATGAAACTAACAGAGCGATCAGGATCATGAACTTGAGATTTCATCGAGTGAGCTGAGCCCAGCATCATCCCTGGGCAACAAACCTGGCCTGAAAATAGAACATTTGACACCTTAGCCTGGCTGAGCACTGCCCCCTCTGTCTTATTAAAATGACTTGCCAATCTGTTAGCTGGCCTCCGTCTTTCACTTGAAAAGAGATTCCACACCTCTGATTCTAAGGTATTGCCAATAGGAATGAAACAGGAAAGTAGAACTAGAGGTCATTGGTATGTATATGAGGATGAATCCCAAACTCAGCAAACTTCTTGCAGACGGTGAACATAAGAATAGCCTTATTGAGTCCACCAAGCCCAGTCTCCCAAGTACCTGACAAGAACCCAAAGAGTAGCAACATTCTAGAGCTGAGATTGTGATGTCATAATGCCTCATTCCAGCAATGTTCAAGAGCCAGCCTCACCAGTGACATCACAATGGCTTGGTTCACATAAGAGTTGCCATACTGGGACAGACTGAAGGTCCATCATGCCCAGGATCCTGTTTCCAACAGTGGCCAACCCAGGTCCCAAGTACCAGACAGAAACCCAAAGAGTAGCAACATTCCAGAGCTGAGATTGTGATGTCATAATGCCTCATTCCACCAATGCCTAAGAGCCAACCTCAGCAGTGATGTCACAATGGCTTCATTGTCCTAGAGTTGGCTCACATAAGAACATAAGAATAGCCCTACTGGGTCCATCTAGCCCAGGATCCTGTTTCCAACAGTGGCCAATCCAGGTCCCAAGTACCAGACAGAAACCCAAAGAGTAGCAACATTCCAGAGCTGAGCTTGTGATGTCATAAAGCCTCATTCCACCAATGCCTAAGAGCCAACCTCAGCAGTGATGTCACAATGGCTTCATTGTCCTAGAGTTGGCTCACATAAGAACATAAGAATAGCCCTACTGGGTCCATCTAGCCCAGGATCCTGTTTCCAACAGTGGCCAATCCAGGTCCCAAGTACCAGACAGAAACCCAAAGAGTAGCAACATTCCAGAGCTGAGATTGTGATGTCATAAAGCCTCATTCCACCAATGCCTAAGAGCCAACTTCAGCGGTGATGTCACAATGGCTTGATTGTCCTAGACTTGGCTCACATAAGAACATAAGAATAGCCCTACTGGGTCCATCTAGCCCAGGATCCTGTTTCCAACAGTGGCCAACACAGGTCCCAAGTACCAGACAGAAACCCAAAGAGTAGCAACATTCCAGAGCTGAGATTGTGATGTCATAAAGCCTCATTCCACCAATGCCTAAGAACCAACCTTATCAGTGATGTCTCAATGGCTTCATTGTCCTAGAGTTGGCTCACATAAGAATTGACTTACTGGAACAGACTGAAAGCCCATTGAGCCCAGTATCCAAGTACCTAGCTAGATCCCAAGTAGTAAAATAGATTTTATGCTGCTTATCCTAGGAATAAGCAGTGGATTCCCCAAAGCTCATCTTAATAATGGCCTTTGGACTTCTCGTTTAGAAAATTATCCAAACATAAAATCACTTTCTTGTAGGAAACTGCTTGCAATCTTAAATCCTTCTTCCAAAGTTGTTTGCCACACAGTTACTCCACTCAGTATACAAAATGCTCATCTCTTGGATTTCGGTACGCCCACATGCAAGAATAGTCAAGTTTCTAAACGCGTTTAGCAGACAAATTCATGAGCACGCATTCATTTTCCTCTTAATGTCATCAGTATTTAAGCATCAGCCCCGTTGACAGTTTCAGCTTTTTTGGTCATCTCGGCTCCTCCTTTTTCTTGTCTGAGGATCACTTATTAGTGGCATTTGCTTGGGAGCATTTCTTTGGACATCAAATCAGGGTATTTCCAGATGTGACTAGAGCTAGACAGAGGAGTCAGAACCAAGAAACAGTTTTTATTACTTAGACCTAAAGTCTATCAGTTTCTTTTAAAATTTCCTTGTAAATGTACTACGAGGGGATGCTGCAAAGTTCTCAGCCCAACCAAGAAGAGAATGAGGTGGACATGGTTCAATCACTGATCTGAAACAAGGTCAAAACAGAGAATTTTGTTTCTGAACATTGGCACTTAATGAAATAAGAGAACGCTCTTTTCAGCTACAGTGGCAAAATAACACTCAGTATTTAGGAAGCTGGTTGGTTGGCCTGAGAACTTTTCATCACCCCCTTGTACTATTTGGGTTTCTGCCAGGTACTTGTAACCTGGATTGGTCACGGTTGGAGACAGCAGACTGGGCTAGATGGACCATTAAGGCAGCTCTTATGTTCTTATGTGAGCCAAGTATGGGACAATCGAGCCATTGTGACATCACTGCTGAGGTTGGCTCTTAGGCATTGGTGGAATGAGTTATTATGACATCACAGTCTCAGCTCTGGAATGTTGCTACAAGGGGATGCTGCAAAGTTCTCAGCCCAACCAAGAAGAGAATGAGGTGGACATGGTTCAATCACTGATCTGAAACAAGATCAAAACAGAGAATTTTGTTTCTGAGAATTGGCACTTAATGAAATAAGAGAACGCTCTTTTCAGCTACAGTGGCAAAATAACGCTCCGAACTTAGGAAGTCAGTTGGTTGGGTTGAGAACATATGGTGTCATAATGTGAAATATGGTTTTTTGGACCCATCTCAGTTCATTTCATTTTTGAGTGATAAATCTGCTCTTGAACTTTCCGATGATGGATCTGAGAAGCACCAGCCAATTAACACTTCTCCTTCAGTTAATACAGAATACTGCAGCTAAGCTCATTTTTGGGAAACAAAAGTATGATCATGTTTCCCCTTTGTTGAAAAAGCCTCACTGGCTCCCAGTTCGCTTTAGGATCCAGTTTAAATGCGCATGCATAATCTTCAAGCTTCTCTATGGAATATTTGATCCTTTTGTCCCCTTAGACTTTGCCATTTGAGAAACATACAAAGATATAAGTTAGCCTTCCCTTCCTTTAAGGCAGGGGTGTCCAATGTCGGTCCTCGAGGGCCGCAATCCAGTCGGGTTTTCAGGATTTCCCCAATGAATATGCATGAGATCTATGTGCATGCACTGCTTTCAATGCATATTCATTGGGGAAATCCTGAAAACCCGACTGGATTGCGGCCATCGAGGACCGACATTGGACACCCCTGCTTTAAGGGAATTAAATGAGCTGGGAAGCTCAGTCGATCTTTTGTTTTCAAGTTTGTAGAGATCTGGAATGAATTTCCTGACTCCATTAGGCTTTTAGACCAACTGCAATTATTCCGTAAATCCTTGAAAACTTTGTTGTTCTCGCAATTTTTAAATGGTTTAACTACAGCCTCTACAAAATGATAATATTATAGTTGGTTTTCTTATGTACTTTAGTTTTTAATTAGTTCTTCTCGTATGTTTTCTGCTATGTATTCTAGTCTTAATTATATGTGAACCGAGTCGAGCTCCACTGTGAGATGACCCGGGATAGAAACCAAAGATTAAATGAGATTGTGCTTGAAAGTAGTTTGTACTTTTCTCCCTTAATAATAGAAAGTTTTTCTTTATTTTTACTCTTTGCTCCCTGTCCATTTGGACTTGAAAATTCTGCCTATCTTTGGTCTATTTTCTTATGTTGTTTAAATATCTACAATTGTTTTCAAGGGTTCCTCAAATCAAGAACCTATAAGGTAAAACACAACGATATCAAATCAGAGCCATGAGCAAATCCCTGCGGAGTTCCACAAGGATCACCTCTCTCACCTACGCTCCACAAATTTGGAATTCTCTGCCAATATATTTAAGGAAAGAAAATGATATTGAGAAATTTAAAATTAACTTAAAAACATTTCTTTTTAAAGATGCATTTGATTAACAAATTCTTCCCTTGAATTTAATAATACTGTTTTCGACAATTCTTTGAACTCCCATCCTTATGTTTTTCCCTACCTACTTTTCTATTATAAATTGTATTTCATTTCCCCTTTTTCCCTTCGTTCATGTTTGTTTTTATTTAATGGTTATATATTAATTAATGTTTTATTGTTAATTTTAAAAATGTAATTTTTATCTTATAGTTGTAATTTAAATATTTTCTTTTATGTATGTACATCGCTTTGAAGCAAGATTAAGCGATTAATCAAAAATTTTAATAAACTTGAAACTTGAAACTTAAACTTCAACCTCTTTATCTCCTCCCTAGGAGCCACCTTAGATTACCTAAATGTCACATCCTTCAGCTACGCAGACGACATCACCATACTCCTCCCCTTCGACCCATCAGAGCCCACCACCACAGCAAAGCTGGAAACAACCCTAGATACAGTAGAAAAATGGATGATGGATCACAAACTAAAACTAAACTCAGAAAAAACAAAATTCCTTTTGCTCGAAAAGGCCAAAACTCCTACCATCACAGAACTGATAATCAAAAATACCAAATACCCAATACAACCCGAACTAAAACTCCTAGGAGTTACAATAGACAGATGTTGCACAATGCAGTCCCAAATCAACAAGACGACCCAGAAAGCTTTTCTAACCATGAGAAACCTACGTAAAATCAGAAAATTCTTCAACCAAACACAATTCAGACTAATTGTCCAATCCCTAGTCTTAGGTCTGCTGGACTATTGCAACTCCCTCTATCTTCCTTGTCCAGCCACTATGATAAAACAACTCCAGACCATACAAAACACCGCCCTCAGACTGATCTACTCACTTAGAAAATATGATCACATAACAACTGTCTTCTTAGACTCTCACTGGCTACCCATACAAGCACAAATTCAATTCAAATTCCACTGCCTATTATTCAAAGCAGTACACGGCTCTTCCCCCTCCTACCTAAACAACCGCTTAAACCAGATATCCAACTCAAGACACAGAAGAACCTCGAACCCTTTCGCCTTCCCCCCACTCAAAGGCACACAACGCAAGAAAATGTTTGACAACCTTCTGGCAACACAAGCAGCAAAACTCAACCATTCCATCTCCAATCTTATGACAACATCGGACGACTTCAAAACATTCCGTAAAGAAATCAAAACCCTGCTTTTCAAAAAATTCATCCAAATATCTTAAACCCTCTTCACCTACCTCCAGATAGAATTCACCTACCGCCAGATAATTCTCTCCCAAATATCCCACCTAAATACCTTCCAAGTAAACAGACCCCTAAAATAGATTGCAATCTTACCTACTCTAACTGTATTCCATTTGCTAATATCACACAGTTCGGCACTGTCAGTTTACTATCCAACCCGTAAGTTCCCCTAGGATTCTATCCAGCTACCCCCCCCCCCCTTTAAAAAAAAAAAAATTGTATCTTCACTGGAAAATGTCCAGTCAAATCTTTTGTAATCCGCCTTGAACTGCAAGGTATAGGCGCAATAGAAATCCGTAATGTAATGTAATGTAATATCTGCTTCTCTATTTCCATCAAGTGATATGCTTGAAAATTTCATTTGAATTTACATAAAAATACAGTGCTGCTGAGGAGCAGAAGCTAAATGCCGAGCCGTCCATTCTGTTCTTTGGACGGCTCAGCGTTTAGGGCTCCATTTACAAAGCCGAGTTAGGGCCTTAACGCGTGGAATAGGGTACGCTAAATTGCCGCACGGCTAGCTGCTACCGCCTCCTTTTGAGCAGGCGGTAGATTTCCAACTAATCTGGTGCATGCATTAAAATCGCTAGCGCGGCTTCGTAAAAGGAGCCCTTAGATCGCCCTACTTGGCAGCACAGCTCGATAAAAGGAGAGGGGGGAAAGTTTTTCAAGAAAGTACTTTGCCGATCCGCTTCTTATGGCTGACCTCCAGGATGACCTTGGCTAATCATGTGTTTACAGAAGAGCTGTTCCTCCAGGAATCTCTCCAAACCTCTTTTGAATCCCAGCCTGTTGGTTACTTTGATCACATCGGGCTGAAGTAGATTCTATAGTTCAATTATGGGCTCCTTTCATTAACCAACACAAATTAGGACTTGTGAACACAATTGCCCCCAATGTGTGTGTAAATCTCAGATGCCTGCGCTGATTGCTCACAGAGATTTGAATCAGCTTTTAGCAGGTATAGGGTATCTTTCATTCAGCTCGAGGCGTTCTATGTTTTCAATATTTTTTGTATAATTCTTATGTATAATCTTCCAAAAATGCTTAAAGGTTAACAAATAATCAACAGAGACCGGCACTTATCTTAAAGTCTGTCGGCCGGTTTCTCTGTCTTGGAGCCTCTGTTTAGTGGCCCAACGGGACTCGTTTCGCCAATTTATCGGCTTCTTCAGGGGTCTACGTTCCAGTGAACAGCTTGGCTTGCATTCTTAAGCAAAAAAATGGTTCTGATTCTCCCACAGCCCAGTCAGTTCCGATGGGTTTTGGTGCATTTGCTCCCGCGGCTTTGGAAAAGGAACCCTATGTGCTGTATAAAAAAATGCAACTTCCTACGATTTCTTTTCATTTGTTTTATGTTTCTGTCTTTAATGAAAGGTTTACACAACGGTTCCAGCTGTATTTGAGAAAGGCTTCTGGGGAAGACTGAATGGAAGACCTGGTCTGTCCAGCAAACGTCTCCTCTCGACTTCCTTCATAACAGAGCTCTTTCCTCCCTTTCATCATTTTTGTGCCAGTTGATGGAAGTAATATGAAATCATTTCTCTCTGTCTGTTCTTTATTCAAATGCTTCTGGGTTATTTTGGCTTTTATTATTATCTCTCTGTTGGGAAATTTTCACTTCCACATTTTGTCAGTGTATCTAGCTGTTATGTTATTTTGAGCCACTCTCAGTTTCCCCCAGATTCGATTTTAAATGCTTCTCTGTCTCCTTTTTTATTTCTTGGTTCAATTTTCTATACTGTTTTTCACAGGGAACTCAGAAAGGCTTACATGAATTTATTCAGGTACTCAGGCATGTTTTCGGTCTGTCCTGGTGGACTCATAATCTATCTAATGTACCTGGGGCAATGGGGGGTCACGAGGAGCAGCGTGGGATTTGAACCCTCAACCTCAGGGTGCCGAGGCTGTAGCTTTAACCACTGCACCACTCTAGAAATCAAAATGTAGCAACTGTGAGCCAAGTCTAGGACAATGAAGCCATTGTGGCATCACTGATGAGGTTGGCTTTTATTGGTGGAATGAGGCATTATGACGTCACAATACCAGCTCTGGTTATCAGAGGTTGAAGCTTTTCACACTCTTTATTCATTCAATTTTCTATACCGTTCTCCCAGGGGAGCTCAGAACGGCTTCCATGAATTTATTCTGGTACTCCAGTATTTGTCCCTGTCTGTCCTGGTGGGCTCACAATCTATCTAACGTATCTAACTGGGTTTTTGCCAGGTACTTGTGACTTGGACCATTGGTCTGATGTAGTAAGGCTTGGTTTAGCAGACATGTCCTCTTTTCACTTTGTCAGGGTCATGAAAAGCAGATCGTGTCAGGAGGTGGAATCCGCATATGCATGGATGCAACACTGTGACATCACACACAAGCACACATGACGTCATTCCTTCGCATGCACAGGTGCCCGACCGACGATTACAGGCTGAGAGGGGCGGGGCTAGGGGTGAGGCTGGGGTGTGGCATGGGTGTAACGGGGCGGGGATTGATGGAACTGGGCAGACCTGGGGGTGGGTCTATGGGTCCGTATAATCTGGTAACCCTAAGTAAGGCTGTTCTTATGCTAAAATCTTTCACCCTAGGTTCATCCTCCTTCACTTCCCTGTCAGCTGTGTGATGTCATTTCCCTTGCAATCTATTCATTACATGGTGCAACGCTGCTTTTTTTTCTATGAGTAATGTTTCCATGAGTTTGCCCGCTACCAGAGGAGACCAGGAGGTCTCTAATTACATCCCATGTCTTCTTTTCACTTTTGGCAAGAGGGTCTCTTCCAGCCCTTCAGACAAGTGGAATAGATCTGTGAAGGGTGCAGTCAGCATGCTCATGGTCCCCTTCCCTACCTTACGTGCTCTTGTGGTCTTATCAGCTATCTACGTTAGAAGAACTTCCTTCTGCGGCAAAAGGTCTGTGATCATTTTGCTATCGTGCCACAAATATCTTCCTCTACCACATCCCTTTTCTGGCAATGGGACTCCAGCATGCAAAAAAAAAAAGAAAAAAAGAAACTTCATAAGAATATAAGCAATGCCTCCACTGAGTCAGACCCGAGGTCCATCGTGCCCAGCAGTCCGCTCACGCGGCGACCCAACAGGTCCAGGATCTGCGCAGTAGCCCCCTATCTATACCCCTCTATCCCTTTTTCCAGCAGGAAATTGTCCAATCCTTTCTTGAACTCCAGTACCGTACTCTGTCCTATTACGTCCTCTGGAAGCGCATTCCAGGTGTCCACCACACGCTGGGTAAAGAAAAACTTCCTAGCATTCGTTTTGAAACTGTCTCCTTCCAACTGTTCCGAATGCCCTCTTGTTCTTTTATGTTTTGAAAGTTTGAAAAATCTGTCTCTCTCTACTCTCTCTATGCCCTTCATGATCTTGTAGGTCTCTATCATGTCTCCTCTGAATCTCCTCTTTTCCAGGGAGAAGAGCCCCAGTCTCTCCAATCTTTCAGTGTATGAAAGGTTTTCCATGCCCTTAATCATTCGTGTCGCTCTCCTCTGGACCCTCTCAAGTATTGCCATATCCTTCTTAAGGTACGGCGACCAATACTGAACACAGTACTCCAGATGAACAAAGGCAGGTTGAATTTCCCACAAATACCTTACTTTGTGGTGGTTGTTTCTGGCCACATAATTGGAGAGATGCGAGTAATCCTCAGTGGGTGAAGTCTTTCCTCTCTCCAGAGTTTTATTCCAGGCAAGGTTCTCACAATTTATTAAATCAAATGTAGTGTTTTCAGCATGTTTATTCCAGCTTAACAGTACCTAAACCTTCAATAATTTTGTCATATGGAACATGCACCTCTGAAACTCATACTCTGTCTTCTACATTTCTCCCCGGTGTCCCCTCCATTTTTTTATTTTCCAAAAAGTCTAATTATTTTGTTATTATTGAAAAAAAGTCTAAAACAAGCCATTTGCCTATAGGAAAAGCCAGCATTTTTAACGGACTGGCCCCACGGACAGTGGAGCAAGCTAGGGGGCACTGCTGTGAACTTCACATTAAGGGTGCCCACTTTCCTGTTGCTTTCATGTAAGCAAAGTTGTGTTTTAAGTCCGTTGATTGTTCCCCATTTTAATTCTTATTGTCAAACACATGGAGGGGCATAATCAAAAGAAAAAAACGTCTTAAAAGCGTCCTAAATGGCTACTTGGATGATCAAAACGCCATAACCAAAGCTGGTTTTTAGACGCATCTAAAACCAACTTAGGCCTTTCCCCTGCCTCTAGATGCACAGAGAGAAAAGAGGCGTGTTTAGAGGAGGGGAAAGGGCGGGCAGTGGGCGGGAAGTGGGCCGACCTACACCTAGGCGTACAACAGGTAAAACCAAAACCTTAGGCAGGTTGCCTAGTCGGCACTTATACATTTTTGACTTAGAATAAGTCAAAACACGTCTAAGTGCCAAAAACGCAACCTGCCTACCCCTCCACCACAAGCATCGCGGCAGGAGAGATGCCTCATCTCCCCTACCGCGATGCCATCACTCCTCTACCCGAACTGCCGCGACCCACGGCAGGAGAGATGCCCTATCTCTCCTGCCGTGGGTCGCGGCAGTTCCGGTAGAGGAGTGATGGCATCGCGGCAGGGGAGATGAGGCATCTCTCCTGACGCGATCCATCACCCCCCATACACACACAACATCGGGGCAAGAGGTAACCAAAGCCCTCTTGCCCCGCCGATTATAACATCGGGCCAGGAGAGAGCCCAAGCTCTCCTGGCCCCAGCGACCACCCCCGTGCAACTGGATTGGGCCAAGAGGGAGCCCAAGCCCTCCTGGCCCCGGCGACCCCCCACCCCCCACTACATTATGGGCAGGAGGGATCCCAGGCCCTCCTGCCCTTGACGCAACCCCCCTTCCCCCAACGACCCCCCCCGAACCCCCGATCGCCCCCCCCCCCCGCCGACCCGCGACCCCCCCCGGCCGGTAGTTTAAATATAAGTAGTTTAGTTTAGATACAAGTTATTTGAGTATAGGCTGAGAGTGGACTATACAGAAATTTAGGAAGAAGATTAGAATGGAGAAAGAAGGGTAGAGGTGGGGTTTAAGGGGTTGGGTGTAGACTGAGGGTGACCTTTAGTTGAAGAGAAGGGTCTTTACCATTTTCCGGAATGTCATTAGTGAGTTCTGTAGTCTGAGTTGAGGGGAGAGTTGGTTCCAGAGTTGGGGAATGAAGTGTCTGTAGGAGCGTTTGCGGGCGGTTTCTAAGAGGAGGGACCTTCTGGGGGGAATGCATAATCCAAGAGTCACACCTAGGAAAAGGCAGTGAGTTCTAGAACTTCAATTGGACTAGAATACAGGAATTCGTAGCTTCCTTCTAAGCCTCCTGGCTGCAGGAATAGAGAACAGCCCGGCACCTCTTCACGCACTTGATTGTCCGTGCATATAGAGACTTCATTCGGAAACATGGTGCAATTAACTTGACCTGCAACTGTTTTGTTTCTGTTTTCTTAAGACGATGACAAGAGACAGGATTTGGATTGGCTACGGTATCCTTTTTGCATGCTTACAGGAACTCTTGACCACAGTAAATGGGAACGCCATGCACCGAAGCCCAGTCCACAGTTTCTTAGAAACAGAAATTTGAAGGCAGATAAAGACCATAAGGTCCAGTCTGATGAGCTGAGCGGTCTTCTTCCATCACTTTACCAGCATCTGCAGTGTTCCTGGCCAGGATTTCCAACAACACTCTGTGTATGCACACACATATACATTTCTAGACACTCTTGCCCAGGTTCTCCAGTAACCCCTGTGAACTCGTACATAAATACACCAACCCAGGCGCTGGAAAAGATGCAACAGAACTTTGGGCTAGATTCACAAAGCAAACTGTGCGTGTACCAATTGGTTTGCGACCCCTTTGTGACCAGATTTCCCTCAGGAACCATTCACTAACCTCTCTTGCGATCTGCTTTGAATCTGTGTGTGCAAATGAGGGGAAACGCTTGCAAAGTAGGCAGGGATGCGATTCACAACACAAAATTTCACATCCGATCAACCGAAGAAGCGACTGCTGGGGACCAGTCGAAAATGTCTTTCCAACACTGGAAGCCCTGCTCTCTGCCTTGCTTGCCATCCTCTCCTACCTACTCGCTGCCCCGGTTTTCTCCTGCCCTTCTTCCCTGAATCTCTCCTGCCTTTCCCCGCCCTGCAAGCCCGTGGTTTTAACCCGTGGGTTAAAACCACGGGATCGTAGGTCTAAAAACTAATTAAAAAAGTTAAAGTTTAAAAAACAAAAAGATTGGGGCTCTGTCGGGCATGCGCAGACCATCTACAGATGTTCTGTGCATGCGTGGGGATCACAGAAAAGTGACTCCGATCGTCCCCATCTGCATATTTTAGTTTGCTGGATTCGTCGGACCTGCCCGGATGGGCCCTTTGATTCTTTCACAAGCTGAGAGAAACCAAAACTCTAGACCTTAGTCCAGTGTAACAGTTTATTCTCTAGACAGTATCAATTCCCATTCAGTGTTTAGTCAGTAATCAGCTCTTAGTGATTTCAAAACCAGCGTGGCTTACCTCAGCCACATCAGACATTAGCTGTTCCTTCAAAGCTCTTCAGCAGACAGCCTCGGCCTCCCCTTAGCCGCCACCTTCCATTACATTCAGCAGGCTTCTCATCCAGCCAAGCACACCATAAGAACATAAGAATTGCCGCTGCTGGGTCAGACCAGTGGTCCATCGTGCCCAGAAGTCCTTTGGTCAAAGAACAGCGCTCCAACCGAGACCAGCCCTCCCTGTGTACGTTCCGGTTCAGCAGGAACCTGTCCACTCACCATAGCAGCTCTTCCAAGCAATCCTTATCAGGGTTCTCAGCTTCCCCCAGGGTTCTCCTTAACCCATAGCTTCTGAGCCTTCTCTGGTCAGGGAAGTCTCTTTGTGGAGGCTCTCATCTTCCCACAGGTGACCCTCTCCTAGGGCCTCTCAGAATGAATCCCAGACTGGGCATATGAAGCTCTTCCTGCCTGGGTTCAACCCCATGACTCTGCAGGGTAGCCTGTTCATGCAGTTCAGCGCCACCTGCTGGATAAAGATTGAACTCTGAACTACAGAGCTCAGTGCATTCTGGACCCTGTAGTTTACCCACCCTCTACTGTCCACTCGTGAGGGAGAATCCCCGACTCCCTCACATCCATCTACTCTGCCTATTCATGCCATCTATTATTGCCTCCTCTGTCTTAGAGGTCCGACCTACTTGTCCCAAGCTTTCTTGAATTCAGATACATTTTTCATCCCCTCCATCAGTGAGGAACCTGCAGGTCTTCAGTGAGAAAATATTTTCAAAATGCTAAAAAACAAAAAAGGGGAAGCTGAATATGTTTTCATAGTGCTTTCACTGTTTGCTCACTTACAATCCTTCCTACTTTTTATTTCCTCTACATATATCAAACCCTCTCCCCAACACCCCCCCTACACCAAGGCCCCCCCTCCCGAAGGCCTGCATATTTCCCCCTTCTTTTTAACATCTTCTGGCTTCCCCCCCTGGCTTCCCATCTCACCTTCAAAGCTAATTACAGCAGCCTGCAGAGGATCGCCGGTGCTGTAGCGATCCTAGCAGGCTGCTGTTGACCTTTGCAGCATGTTCCCTCTGTCGTGATCCTGCCCCTCCTCGACACCTCCAACTAGCGTAGGAATATAACTTTCTTTCCCAACAAGAAGGCCTTGCGTAAAAAGCAACGTAGACCCTTGGCACCGGGTAAAGCTAGGCTCAGTTAGGGCACTAGTCTTTAAACCAACGGCCGCCACGTGTGCGGACTGCTGGGCACGATGGACCAGCGGCAATTCTTATGTTCCTACATTGAAAAAATAATAAGTGTGGGGAGTCTACACAACTGGCGCTCCACAAAGTGGAAATGTGATCCAAGACCCCTCCTCTCCCCAAAGACATGTATCTGGGGGCAGGCAAAAAAGCATATGACCCAGTGTGGCGCCAAGCCTGAAGGATCGAAGAATACACAGGGAACGAGCATACTGAAACTTGTCATAGTGTTTAATGCTTGACACTGCTTAGAATTTTAGTGCTGACATCACTTCCTGCCGTGGTATGTGAGCAATGCATTGTGTGTATTGTAGTCTCTATGCTTTTTGGTATAAGCTTTACTACTAGTGGTCTTTTCTCCTGCAAAGACCTCCTTTTTCTCTCAGCCGAGTGTGAGTCCTTTGTCTACCTGCTTGCTCTGATGGGTTCAAGTTTCAAGTTTATTAGGTGACTTGATCAATCGCTTATTCAAATATTCTAAGCGATGTACATTTAAAATTTACAATTAAAATAAAAAAACAACAACAATATAATACATTACTATACATACAATCTTAAATAATGGATTAAATCTTCTTAATTTAACATTAATAAACATAAGGAAAGGAGGGATGAAATACAATTTTTAAAGTAAAGAAGAAACATTGAGGGAAAATACAAAAGGGATATAGTTAGAACAGGTATAACCAAGTAAAATAATTCATGTAGAGTAAAATTATGTTAAAAAGGCATCTTTAAAAAGAAAGGTTTTTAGTTCAGATTTAAATTTTCCAAGTTCTTTCTCCTCCCGTAAAAATATAGGGAGGGCGTTCCATGTTTGCGGTGCCGTACAAGAAAAAATAAATTGTCTCCTCGTATTGATAGTTTTTAATGATGGAATCGATAGCAGATTTTGTTCACTAGATCGTAAAATTCTCTTTGCAGAGTATGGAATAAGTGCCCTATATAAAAAAGCAGGAGTCTTATTAATCAAGGTTTTAAAGATAATTAAGCATAACTTATAAGTGATTCTGTAATTAACAGGAAGCCAGTGAGCCTCTTTGAGAAGTGGTGTTACATGATCAAATTTTTTAGAATTAGTTATTAATTTTATTGCTGTATTTTGTATAATTTGTAATCGTTTTATTTCATATAATGCAATTCCTTTGAATAAAGAATTGCAGTAATCAATTTTAGACATCACCAAGGAGTGAATCAATATAGTGAGTGATTTAGGACAAAGAAATTTAGAGATTGAACGAATTTTACGTAACCTATAAAAGGTGATTTTCACAATGTTACTGATATGATCATGGTAATTAAGTTTATTATCAAAAATTACCCCTAAAATTTTTATATTTTTAACTAATTGTAGGGGAACATTATGAATTGAAATTGGGTAAACAAGAGGAAAACTCTCTTTCCAGGGAAATAGCATAACATTGGTTTTTTAACATTGGTCAACAAGGATATGAGTTCTCCAATCAAGAACCATTCTCTATGACCTCCTTTGTAACCTGACCTCAGGCTCTGTCCCTATTGGTTCTCTTTCCTCACCCTCTGACCTTGTAGATGTTCTTCATGGACCCTTTGTCCCACTATGATGTCAGACATTTCCACCTTGTCTCAGAACCACGTGTCTCTCTGCTCCCCTAAAGTGAACTTGTCTTTTAGCCATAATATTGCATAACTCAGCATCTCACCTCTTAAACTACCTTGCCTTCATCTGCCTGTAGACTCTCCCACCTCTGCCATAAAACCTTTTTCTCCACCCACTCATACAGCTTTCACAACTACAAAGTTTCTTGCCTTAGGGCAGGGGTGTCAAAGTCCCTCCTTGAGGGCCGCAATCCATAAGAATATAAGAATTGCTGCTGCTGGGTCAGACCAGTGGTCCATCGTGCCCAGCACTCCGATCATGCGGCGGCCCCCAGGTCAAAGACCAGTGCCCTAACCGAAACCAGCCTTACCTGCGTTCGTTCTGGTTCAGCTATTTGCATGCACTGCTTTCATTGTATGCTAATAGATCTCGTGCATATTCATTGGGGAAATCCTGAAAACCCAACTGGATTACGGCCCTCGAGGAGGGACTTTGAGACCCCTGGTCTACATGAAAACTTCACTGCAGGAGGTGGGAATCAAAGGGGAATCAGTGATGCTACCCTGCACTTTTTCAAACAGAACTCTATCCTATAATGGGACAATTGTGGTGATCTGGAAGACAAAGAATGCGTTTCATGGACCACTGATCTTCCAGTGCTCCATCATGAACAGCACCTCTGGAGACCACATCTCTAATAACTGTACAGAATGGGACAGAGAGACCCATCGCTACCGACTGGTGGGAGATCCTCGGCGATACAACCTCTCTCTGCAGATCCGTAATGTGACATATGATGACAAGAAATTCTACTACTGTCGTGTCGAACTCCGCAACATAAGATGGAGGAGGACAGAAAGGACTACAGGGTGAAACTGAAAGAAGCCAAGAGAGAGATACGTTTGGCGAAGGCACAGGCGGAAGAACAAATGGCTAAAAATGTAAAAAAGGGAGATAAAATTTTTTTCAGATATATTAGTGAAAGGAGGAAGATAAAAAATGGAATTGCTAGGCTAAAAGATGCTGGGAACAAATATGTGGAGAGTGATGAGGAGAAAGCAAATGTGCTAAACAAATACTTCTGTTCTGTGTTCACAGAAGAAAATCCTGGAGAAGGACCGAGATTGTCTGGCAAAGTTACACGAGAAAATGGAGTAGATTCTGCGCCGTTCACGGAGGAGGGTGTTTATGAGCAACTTGAAAAACTGAAGGTGGACAAAGCGATGGGACCAGACGGGATCCATCCCAGGATACTAAGGGAGCTCAGAGAGGTTCTGGCGAGTCCTATTAAAGACTTGTTCAAAAAATCTCTGGAGACGGGAGTGATTCCTGGGGATTGGAGGAGAGCGGATGTGGTCCCTATTCATAAAAGTGGTCACAGGGATGAAGCAGGAAACTACAGGCCGGTGAGCCTCACTTCAGTTGTTGGAAAAATAATGGAAGTGTTGCTGAAAGAAAGGATAGTGTATTTCCTTGAATCTAATGGGTTACAGGATCCGAGGCAACATGGCTTTACGGGCTACTGGGCTTGATGGACCATTGGTCTGACCCTGGAAGGCTAGTCTTATGTTCTTACGTGAGCCAAGTACAGGGCAATCAAGCCATTGTGACATCACTGCTGAGGTTGGCTCTTAGGCATTGGTGGAATGAGGCTTTATGACATCACAATCTCAGCTCTGGAATGTTGCTCTCATTGGGGTTCCGGAATCTTGCTATTCTTTGAGATGCTGGAATGTTGCTACTCCTTGGGTTTTGAGACCTGGATTGGCCACCGTGAGAAGGGGCTTCTGGGCTTGATGGACCATGGGTCTGACCCAGGAAGGCTGTTCTGATGTTCTTATGTTGGCTTTTTAATACATTTTTCTGACTATAGAAACACAGAGCTCTGTTGATCTTATTTTGTTTGCATTTTTTCTGTTATATCATATCTTATGGTTCTTATTAGAGAATGACACGGGGCCAAATTTTTCCCATCCCCACTAGTTTAGTCTCTGTTCCTGTCCCATTCCTGTAAGCTCAGGCTTAACTACACAAGCCTCGAACACTTATGATTTTAAAGTGTTTGAGGCTTCTGCAGATGAATACGGAGCTTGCAGGAACAGGGAAAAATCTGTCCCCGTGTCATTCTCTAGTTCTTATATCCCGCAATTCTCTGCTAGGATTCATTACGGTTCATAATAAAATTGGTGATTGGTTACATTTAGGATTTTGCATAAGATACTTCACTTGGGAGGGAATTAGTGTTGGTTATAGTGAGAGCTTCGTGTAAGACAGTTCACAACAGTGAGAGGTTAGGGAGATAGCAGTGGAGAGGCAGTTATGCTTCGGGATCTGATGTGTAGAGGTGAAAAAGAAGGCACCTAGTAGATTGTCTTATGCAACAGCAATTTATTCCATAGAAGTGGTCCTTGGAACGCAAATGTCAACTCATATGCTTCTTCCAGCATATCTACGTGGTGCAGGTCCTCTGCATAATTCTGTAAACATTACAAGATCAGTGCGTTGGAAAAGCATTTGGATCATGACCAATAAAAAAATGACCTACCCCAATGATCAAACCAAGCTGCCGAGCAGTGCAAGCCAGATGCCAGCATTTAACTCACGCTGGGGGGGGGGGGAGGATGGAGTGATAAAAGAGAAAACCAGCAGAAAGGCATTGATTAAAGAGGAGTTGGTGAAGAAAACAAGACAGAAATATTTCCCATTGTTTTGGTCGCCAAAGGCTTTATCAAAAGTGCACCTGGATAAGTTGCCTCTTAGGAACTTCAGAGGGAAGCTCTCGTCGGCATAACTCAAGTTAAATGAGAGGCTGAGATCTTACTCCACATGGCCAAAATCAATTCACAGCTGCTCAAATATTTACAACTTACCAAGTCGTGATCACATATAGCCCTGCTATACGTTCTGATTTTCATAATGTAGTAAGAGTGAGCCATTGTGACATCACTGATGAGGTTGGTTCTTATTGGGGGAATGAGGCATTATGACATCACAATCTCAGCCCTGGTTATCAGAAGCTGAAAGTTCCCACTATTTATTCATTCAATTTTCGATACATTAATTTTTAGTCAGGTACTGAACCTGTCTGTCCCGGTGGGCTCACAATCTATCTAACGTACCCGGGGCAATGGGGGGATTAAGTGACTCGCCCAGGGTCACAAGGAGCAGCGTGGGTCAGGCTCTGCTTACATGAACATATTTAACTGGTCATGGACCATTGGTCTGACCCAGTAAGGCTATTCTTATGTTCTTATATTAAATACAGGTGCTTATTTTATACCTGGGGCATAAAGGGTTAAATGACTTGCCCAGAGTCCCAAGGAGCTCCAGAGAGAACCAAACCCAGCTCCCCAGGTTCTCAGGTGGCTGCATTAAGCACTCGGGGAATGACAACTCCTAGCGCCAAGATGTGACGTCACAGCTTCACAGGGACGCAACTCAGGTAATTGCAATATGCATCGCTGCCCTATGCGCCTGCTTCGGTTCTGAAAATAACGACGTACCATTTTGCTATTTTCTTCCTCCACGTAACTACGCCCACGCATACTGTCAGAGCTGTAGTGATACTTGCTCCTCAGTTTAACTTTCTCTTGTTTTCTGAGGGGACGTTTGAGCTCCTATTTCTGTGCCAATTTCAAGAGAAATTGCCTTGAATGCGGTTCGTTAATTATTTTGCAACTGTAAAAAGGTCTCCAGACTAGCTGTAGATTACGCCTACTTTGCTGTGCCATACAGACACCTGTATGAGAGACAGTCTCTTCCCCACAGAGCTTACAAGACACTTCAGGAGATTATACCAACAAGATATAAAAGTAATCTCAAATAGGTGAATCTTTCATCTGGGTTTCAAATGCACAAACTGTGGGATTTCTCAATAGAATACAGGAAAAGAGGAAAAACAAGAGTGACCTGCTGGATGAAAAGACTCCACCAGGAAGATCGCATTACATTTCTAGCCCATATGTGGTTTACATAACCAAGAAGCTGTACAACAACAGGGACTTACAAATACCCCATCATGGTCATTAATCCTCTATAATAAAACCCATACCCGCACATGCACAGTTGAAACGATGTGATCCCTGACGCTGTGATTTGTGCTTCCGTGCCGTGTTCCATGTGCGGCTTGCAGCAGCTTGCAGTGCATGAGGCGGGCATCAGCTTGCGGTGCGTGCGGCGGTGAGAGCAACGGCAGGAGGGTGTCCTTCGAGGTGCTGCGAGGCATCCGGCTGCTACTGCTGCACAGTGAAGTGGAGGGGGAGAGGGAAAAGGGGCTGCCTTGGGGGGAGGGGTGTGCTAGGGGGCAGTCAGCAATCTTGGTTTGTTCGGGGGGGGGGGGCAGAGAAAGATAAGCAGGGGGCCAGGGAGAGAGACAGACAAACAAGGGGCCAGGGAGAGACACAGACAGAAAGAATGACAGATAGGGGGTCAGAGAGACAGACAGACAAACAAACAACCAGCAGCCAAGGAGCAAAAAAGAAAGAAAGAAAGACAGACAGACAGCGGCTAAGGAGACAGAGAGACAGAAAGAAAGACAGACAGACACATCTATTCTAGCACCTGTTAATGTAACAGGCTTAAAGACTAGTTTCATAAGAATCTTACAAATAATTCTTCCTATTCGTTTTGAAAGTATTACTCTATAACAGTGGTCTCAAACTCACAGCCTGGGGGCCACATGTAGCCCACCAGGTCCTAATCACAAAAGTAAAATAAAACAGTTTCTTGATCATATGTCTCTTTACAATATTATTATTAAGACTTAGCCAAAAGGAAAGATTTATAAACTAGGAAGAGTTTTACCTCATGCAAAATTGTCATTTCTGAGGCCTTCCAAGTACCTACAAATCCAAAATGTGGCCCTGCAAAGGGTTTGAGTTTGAGATCATTGCTCTATAACTACATCCAGTGTCCCCTAGTCTGTGTAAATCTTGATGCAGTAAAAAATCGATCCACTTGTACCTGCTCTACACCACTCAAGATTTTGTCGACTTCAATCATATCTCCATGCAGCCATCTCTTTTCTGAGCTGGAGAACCCTAATCTCTTTAGTCTTTTCTCATACGAGAGGAGTTCCATCCCCTGTATCTTCTTGGTGGCTCTTCTTTGAACCTTTTCTAATGCTGCTATATCTTTTTTGAGATAAGGAGACCAGAACTGAATGCAATACTCAAGTTGAGATCGCACCACGGAGCAATACAGAGGCATTATAACATTCTTGTCTTGTTTATCATCCCCCAAACGGCCATATACAGACTCAGACCATGCAAGTCTGCCCAGTACTGGCCTTAGTTCAATATTTAATATTATTTTCTGATTCTAGATCCTCTGTGTTCATCCCAAGCTTTTTTGAACTCAGTCACCGTTTTCCTCTCCACCAGCTCTCGCGGGAGCGCATTCCAGGCATCCACCACCCTCTCTATAAAGTAGAATTTCCTAACATTGCTCTTGAATCTACCACCCCTCAACCTCAAATTATGTCCTCCGGTTTTACCATTTTCCTTTCTCTGGAAATGATTTTGTTCTACATTAATACCCTTCAAGTATTTGAACGTCTGAATCATATCCCCCCTATTCCTCCTTTCTCGAGTCTAGGGTATACATATTCAGGGCTTCCAGTCTCTCCTCATATGTCTTCTGGCGTAAGCCTCCTATCATTTTCGTCGCCCTCCTCTGGACCGCCTCAAGTCTTCTTACGTCTTTCACCAGATACGGTCTCCAAAACTGAACACAATACTCCAAGTGGGGAATTACCAATGACCTGTACAGGGGCATCAACACCTTCTTCCTTCTACTGACTACGCCTCTCTTTATACAGCCCAGCATCCTTCTGGCAGCAGCCACTGCCTTGTCACACTGTTTTTTCACCTTTAGACCTTCGGACACTATCACCCCAAGGTCCCTCTCCCCGTCCGTGCATATCAGCTTCTCTCCTCCCAGCATATACGGTTCCTTCCTATTATTAATCCCCAAATGCATTACTCTGCATTTCTTTGCATTGAATTTTAGTTGCCAGGCATTAGACCATTCCTCTAACGCACAGGTGTCAAAGTCGGTCCTCGAGGGTCGGAATCCAGTCGGGATTTGATCATGTCTCCCCCTTACTTACCAAGCTTCACTGGCTCCCTGTACTTTCCAGAATTCACTTCAAATGCTCCTGTCTAGCTTTCAAGATAATTCATGGCATCCTTCCGCCACTAATCCCTCTATCCTTCCTCGCCCAAACGCCTGCTACCACCAGATCCGCCCACAGACATAAACTATCCTTCCCCTCTCTACGTGGCATCCCCCACGCAGGCAAACTGGGAAGATCCCTCCTCTCCAAAATCATGGGCCTTTGGAACGATCTCACTATCCCGCTGCGAAACCTGGGCTCCCTCCAGCTGTTCCGGAAACAACTGAAAACCTGGCTTTTCTCTAATATATAACATCTCCTTCCTACTTCCCCCTTCTCATATGCCCTTGTAAACTCTCTCTCCCCTCTTCTTGTATTTTTAAGCTTTGTAAACCGTGTCGAGCTCCGCTTCCGTGGAGATGATGCGGTATATAAACTTAAGGCTTAGTTTAGTTTAGTTTAGTTCAGCAGGAACTTGTCTAACCTAGTTTTGTCGATAACCAATTCTTAATCCATAATTGAACATTGCCTCCTATCTCATGACTCTTTAATTTTCGCAGAAGCCTCTCATGAGAAACTATCAAAAGCTTTCTGGAAATCCACATGTTCATTCACACCTTCAAAGAAGTCAAGCAAGTTGGTGAGGCAAGACCTCTCTCGGCTGAACCCATGCTGACTCTAATCTAATCTGGTATTTGTGCATTGCACAATACCTATATAGGCTCAAGGTGATTTACAGTGCAAGAAGAAAGTACATTAGAACACAAATGGCTCAAGGAGGGTAGAGTGGAGGGAATTAGTGTGAGATTGCAATTAGGACAATACCTAGACATTACAGTTTGAAGTTCTTAATAATAGGGAACCATTTCAATGTAGGGGAGTATTACTTACGTCAAAGATCTTTGGTCCAAGCGGAGATGGAAGCATTGTACATGTTGAGATCGTTATTAGTTAGCTAATAGCGGCGTGGTTGATGGAGGGATTGAGATAGTTGGGGTAGGACTTAGATTTATGCTGAGTTCAGGTATCAAAAAGAAGAGTTTTCACTTTCTTCCAAAATGTGGTGTAGTTAGATTTTGTTCTGGCAGTTTTTGTGAAGTTGTTCCAAGTTTTCACTCCAAAGAAAGTGAGCATGGAATGGAATATTCGTTTGTACTTGAGATTTTTTGATGTTAGGAGGTTCAATTGTATCCTGCTAAGATTTCTGCGTGAGGCAGACCAAGCCATGGAGAATAGGTGAATAAGTGGTGCAGCCAAGTTTCCGTAGAGTATGCGCCGTATAATACATGATGTTTTGAATTTTATAAATAAGAACATAACATAAGAACATAAGAAACGCCTTCACCAGATAAGACCTTAGGTCCATCTAGTCCGGCGACCCGCACAAGCGGAGGCCAAGCTAGGTGCTCCCTGGTGGAGACCTTGATTACCCGTATCCCTCAATGTGATTTGCAAGAAGGTGTGCATCCAACTTGCGCTTGAATCCCAGAATAGTAGTCTCCGTCACAACCTCCTCCGGGAGAGCGTTCCAAGAGTTCACCACTCGATGTGCGAAACAGAACTTCCTGACATTTGTCCTGGACCTGCCGCCCCTCAGTTTCAGTCCATGACCTCTTGTTCGTGTCACATTTGACAATGTGAATAACGATGTTTCTTGCTCTATTTTGTCGAATCCTTTTAGTATTTTAAAAGTCTCTATCATATCCCCTCGCAGTCTCCTCTTTTCGAGGGTGAACAGTCCCAGCTTTCCGAGGCGCTCTTTGTAGCTCAAATTTTCCATTCCTTTTACTAGTTTCGTGGCTCGCCTCTGCATCCTCTCCAGCAGGGTTATATCCTTCTTTAGGTATGGAGACCAGTGTTGGATACAGTATTCCAAGTGTGGTCTGACCATTGCTCTGTAAAGCGGCATTAGGATGCCCGCTGATCTACTCGTAATCCCCTTCTTTATCATGCCCAACATTCTGTTTGCTTTCTTTGCCACCGCCGCGCATTGAGCTGACGGTTTCAGGGTCCTGTCTATCAGTACCCCCAGGTTCCTTTCTTGTTCACTTTTGCACAATGTTACACCTAACATTTTATATTCATATTCCATGTTTTTCTTACCCAGGTGCATCACTTTGCATTTTTCTATGTTAAACTTCATCTGCCACTTTTCCGCCCATTTCTCCAGCTGGTTCAGATCCTTCTGGAGATCCTCGCTGTCCTTTTGTGACCCAACTGCCCAACACAGTTTTGTGTCATCTGCAAACTTGATTATATTACTTGTTGTTTCTTCTTCCAGGTCATTTATGAAGATATTGAATAAGATGGGCCCAAGAACCGAGCCCTGGGGCATGCCGCTTGTCATTTTCTCCCAGTCCAAGAAATTCCCATTTATGCTTACCCTCTGCAATCTGTTCTTTAGCCATCTGAGTACGTCCCCTTCTATTCCATGGCTTAGAAGTTTCCTCATAAGCCTTGCATGCGGGACCTTGTCGAACGCTTTCTGGAAGTTCAAGTAAATTATATCCACCGGGTCTCCGCTATCGATTTGTTTGTTCACCTTCTCAAAAAATTGAAGTAAATTTGCCAAACCTGACTTCCCCTTCCTGAAGCCGTGTTGACTTGCTCTCATCAGGTCGTGATTTTCCAGGTGTTGCACTATGCTATCCTTGATTAGTGCTTCAACCATCTTCCCAGGAACCGATGTAAGACTCACAGGTCTATAATTGCCCGGTTCTCCTCTCGATCCTTTTTTGAAGATTGGGATGACATTCGCTATCTTCCAGTCTTCTGGTATTTGCCCGGTTCTAATTGACATGTTAACTAGGGTTTGTAATAGTTCTCCAATTTCAACCTTAAGCTCCTTTAATACTCTCGGGTGAATTCCATCCGGTCCAGGGGATTTGTCACTTTTTAGTTTGTCAATCTGATAGTATATTTTGTCCAAATCCACATTCACTGTGGTGAGGCTTTCCTCTATGCCTCCCTCGAATACCCTCCCTGTTTCTGGTATTGTTGTTATGTCCTCATTGAGATGCTGTGGGGTGATTTGAAATGGGCTGTACATGCAAGAAACCCCTCAAACATCTCACAGCTGAAAGAATTCTGCATTGAGGAGTGGGCCAAACTTCCCTCAGATCGATGTCAGAGACTGGTAGATGGCTACAAGAAGCTTCTCACTGCAGTTGTTTCAGCTATTAGGGTGTAGGGTGTCCTAATTTATTCTTCAGTTAGAATACACATTTTGGTGGATATCTTTTATTTCATGAGTAAATCAAGGACAATTTTTTGTTATTTACCTGCAATTACATTACTTTCTTTTCCAGAGATAAATAAAAAAAGATTTGACATCAATATGTGAACATCTCTTAAGAAAGAACTGAATATTTTCTCACATGACTGTATTCTATGTTAGTCAACTGGTCTTCCCCTTATTAGCAGAAGAGATTTGTTTTGGTTTATTTTGTTGGTTTTTCCAACTCTTTCCTGTGGTATTAAGTTATTATACTGTTGCCCAATTTGTCAGTTTTCTAAATCTCTGAAAACATTTCTTCATCTGTCTGCTTCTTCTAAATGCAGAAGGAAATGGGCAAACAGTGAGGAGTTACTGCTTAAAGAGGCCTTTCGAAAGAACAGCCCAGAGGGTTGTTTTTTTTTTTTTGCTATATTTGAAGCCTGAGTTCTCTTAAGAGGAGGGTAGGATATAGTTAAGCTCTGGAACGCGTTGCCAGAGGTTGTGGTAAAAGCAGATAATATAGCTGGTTTTAAGAAAGGGTTGGACAAATTCTTGGAGGAAAAGTCCATAGTCTGTTATTGAGAAAGACATGGGGGAAGCCTCTGCTTGCCCTGGATTAGTAGCATGGAATGTTGCTACTCTTTGGGTTTTGGCCAGGTACTAGTGACCTTGATTGGTCACCATGAGAACGGGCTACTGGGCTAGATGGACCATTGGTCTGACCCAGTATGGCTATTCTTATGTTCTTATGTGAGCTAAATATAGGAAAATCAATCCATTGTAACATCACTGATGAGGTTGGCTCTGTGGAATGAGGCATTATGACATCACAATCTCAGCTCTGGAATGTTGCTCTCATTGGGGTTCCGGAATCTTGCTATTCTTTGAGATGCTGGAATGTTGCTACTCTTTTGGTTTTAGCCAGGTACTAGGGACCTGGATTGGCCACCATGAGAATGGGCTACTAGGCCTGATGGACCATTGGACTGACCCAGTACGGTATTGGGGTTCAAGAAGGGATTAGATGATTTCTTGAAGGAAAAGGGGATAGAAGGGTTACTATACAGGTCCTGGACCTGATGGGCCTCCGCGTGAGCGAACTGCTGGGCGTGATGGACCTTTGGTCTGACCCAGCAGAGGCACTGCTTATGTTCTTATTTCTAGAGTGCTATCAGATGTACACAGCGCTGCACAGTCATGAAGGTGACAGTCCCTGCCCAAAAGAGCTTACAATCTAAACAAACAAGACAGCTAAACAGGATGCCAGGGCGCAGGGTACAGTTAGAGGAGATGGCTAATTTGCTGGCTAGGGTGGTGAGCAGTGGGCAGTGGGGCTTGGGGTTATGAATTGAAGGCTACATCAAAAAGGTGGGTTTTCATTCATTTGTAAGTTGTCGTGACCTGGTCTAAATTGAAATAAATACTTTGGAAAATGTGATGTAATTCACAAACAGGAGGTGGATTTTAAAGCCAATAGTGATGTCTGTGAGTCTGCAGCATTCAGACAAACCTTGTGCAAGCTTCACGGTTTCTCCATCTGTGCCCAGCCGACTGGCGTAGGGAGGGAAATGGCTACACAATACGCAATCCAGTACTGCTGGCACAGATATGTCCAGTTCCTATGCTGGGCATGGACACAGATGCTGGAGTTCTAGACGGGAGAAAGACTATGTTGAAATTACGCCCAAAGCAAAGAAAATAAATCAAAAACCCATGCTAAGTAAAATCAACAATGACCCAGCATCAATTGACAAAACTGAATGCGATAATAGGCAGAAAAATCATTACTGGGAAGGAAAACGATACAGTTCCCCCTTTAAAAAAACCAGGACTGCCTTGTAGAGAATCATCACTCACAGACTGGTGTCCAAAGAATCCGTGTTTCAAAGATAACGAGAAAAATCTAACACGTGAAACAAACAAGATCCGACATTTATAATAAACAGAAAAGAGCAAAAGATGCACAAAAAACTGTAGATTTTCTTTTTTTAACCCAGAAAAGAGACAGACTGAAACAAATAGCTCAGAGAAATGAGGTTTCTATTGTCCAAGGTAGAATTCTGCCTGGTCTGTAGTTCACGCATAAGACCCCTAAGAATTTTCTACTGGGAAATACGGAAGGTCCATCAAGCCCAGTTATGTTCACTTGGGCTTCTGTGACGGCTACTACTAATCATTGGGGACAATTTTGGGTTGCGTTACATTGATGAATATCCCGCTTCCTTATATTGGTAGATATCTGGAGATATTAGGATACTGGTTGATTACTTGGGTATCCGGTACTTTTTGGGACGTTGAAGAAGTCGGAAGAAAAAAATAAATAAATAAAGATGGGATGGGATGGGATTAAGTTGATTGAATATACTTTTTGAATAGAAGTGTTTTGATTTCTTTTCGGAATGCTTTTAGGTCAGATGTAGTGGTTAATAGTTTGGAGATGGAGGGATCAAGTTTTGCTGCTTGCGTTGAAAACAAAAGATCGACTGAGCTTCCCAGAAGATTTAATTCCCTTAAAGGAAGAGAAGGCTAACTTATATCTTGGTGTGTTTTTCAAATGGCAAAATAATAATTTTATTTTTATATACTGTTCATAGCGGTTTACACAATAGGAACTCGGCATACAATCAGGGCCGGATTAATCACTAGGTCAAGTAGGCACGTGCCTAGGGCCCGAAACTGTGAGGGGGGCCCACTGAAGGAGGGCGACTCACCTTGCTATTTTTCAAGGGCAATGCCCCCCCCCCCCCCCGCAGTAACGGACCACCCGCCCGCCCGCAGCAACAGCAACGGCAATGTGGCCAGATGTGTTACTGGAAGGTCCCGCGAAGACTGCTTCTGCCGGTCCAAACCCCTCTGACGTCACTTACTTGCTCTGGACTAGCTAGAAAGAATTTTGATTTGCCCAGATTTAATTTCAATCTAAATGTTGATGTATATGAATAAAAGCTATATAATTTAACACTTCTGAAGTGAGTTTGGTTAAAGGGATGAGTATTGAAATGTCCAACATATGGGGACAAAAGGATCAAATATTCCGTAGAGAAGCTTGAAGATTATGCATGCGCATTTAAACTGGATCCTAAAGCGAACTGGGAGCTTTATCAACAAAGGGGAAACATGATCATACTTTCGTTTCCCAAAAATGAGCTTAGCTGCAGTATCCTGTATTAACTGAAGTCGTTTTAGACTGCTCTGCTTAATGCCCAGATAAACTGAGTTACAATAATCTAGCTGAGAAATGTTCTTGATGGAATGTGATCTGACCTTCCTTAACATGCGCAGACTTAAAAAAAAAACAACACTTTTTTGTCAAGGAATTTATCTGTGATGAGTCCAAGATGACACCCAAGACTCTGGAAGAAAAATCTATATGTAGCGAAATACCTGTTTCCTAGGAATAAGCATCTTAATAATGGCCTATGAACTTCTCTTCTAGGAAATTATCCAAACCTTTTTTAAACCCTGCCAAGCTAACTGATTTCACCACATTCTCTGGCAATGAATTCCAGAGTTTTGACATTGACACTGAAACCTTGTCTCACTCTCACCAGCATCTCTCTCGGTCTTAGAGTTGTGAATTGAACTTATCAGTAAAAAACAGGAATTTGCATTTTCCATCCCTAGGCAAATCATCTAATCAGAAACTTGCCTTGCCTTGTGCTGCTTGTTACTGCTTTGGACGTTCTCAGAGAAGAGTGCTGTCTTGCATGATCTGCCTGTCTCGTGAAGGCTTTACTGCTCTTAGAACACTTGTTTTTCAAGGGCACAACCTTCAAGGGAATCCCTTCCCAAATAACTGCTGAGAGACAACATCAGGAAAGAATATTAAAGAAAGCTAAAGCTGATTCTGACAGTAAATTCTTTTAAATATCTGGGGGTTATGATTGACTCACATTTAACTTTTGACAAACAAAGTTTATCTCATATTAAAAAAAGGTTTTTTGCTATATTACGACTTCAGTCATTTCAGAGTTATTTTGGCAAGAAAACACTACATGCTTTTTCATATTAACATACATATTACATGCATTACAATTTCATGGCTAAATTGTCTTTATTCTTTGTTTCGTCTGGGCCACAGACCTTAGAAGTCCACCCAGTACTTTTTCTTAGGTCAGGGGTATCAAACTCAATCACATCTAAAACATAGGCTAAGTCGCAGGCCACATTTTTTTTATTAAGGTACGCTAACCGATTTAGCGCGCACCTTAATAAAAGGACCCCTTAGTTTTAGAAGAACACTGCTCCCCGTGAATTTGCGGTTGGCGGTTTGCGGTCCCGGTCATTCGCGGTATTTTCCGACCATGAATGACCTGGCAGGAGAAGGTAGTCGGAGTGCCGGCGAGTGAAGGAAATCACTCGCTGTATGCTCCGACCGCCTCTTCCTGTACTAAAGTCGGGCCTTATCAATCAGGTGGTGAATACTGTTTATTTCAAATATGATTGTATTATTATTTAAAAAAAAAAAAAAAAATGAAAGTTCAATAAAGAATAAATTATAGTTATAGCATACACACCACTGAAGGTGTTATGGTCGCTACAGGATAATAGATTGTCTTGCCTCGATTATCAAGGATAAGACTTGTAATTAGGCTTTTTTTTTTTTATCGGGTGACACCAGCTCTATGAAATGTTCTTTCAAAGGAATTAGAGCTGAAGTGAATTTTTTTTTTTTTAAATTAAAGATTTTAATTAAAATGTATTTCTTCAAATGAGCATTTACCGCTGAGGTCAATGAAGGTGAAAAGATACATTAGAAATTTAGTTGAATAAGTACATCATTGTAAGAGAGTTGTTGTTTTTTTTTATAAGATTGATTTCTTGAATGAATATTTCTAGGCTTTCCTATCACATTTAATGGAGTTCCTTTAAAATGAACTGTTTTCTCAAAATTGGGGATGTGAAAAATTGTAGGCGAGATGAATTTAACGCGGACAATTGCAAAAGTGATGCACATTGGGAAGAATAACCCGAATCACAGTTACCGGATGCTAGGGTCCACCTTGAGGGTTAGCGCCCAAGAAAAGGATCTGGGTGTCATTGTAGACAATACGATGAAATTTTCTGTTCAAGGAGCGGCGGCAGCCAAAAAAAGCAAACAGGATGCTAAGATTTATTTAAAAAGGGATGGGTAACAAGACTAAGAATGTTATAATGCCCCTGTATCGCTCAATGGTGTGACCTCGCCTGGAGTCTTGCGTTCAACTCTGGTCTCTTTATCTCAAGAAAGATATAGCGGAACTAGAAAAGGTTCAAAGAGGAACCAAGATGATAAAGGGGATGGAACTCCTCTCGTATGAGGAAAGACTGAAACAGTTAGGGTACTTCAGCTTGGAAAAAGGACAGCTGAGGGGGGATAGGACTGAAGTCTACAAAATCTTGAGTGGTGTAGAACGGGTTCAAGCGGATCAATTTTTTCATTCCATGAAAAATTACTAAGACACTAGATGAAGTTACAGGAAAATGCTTTTAAAACCAAAAGGAGGAAATATTTTTTCATTCAGAGAACATTGCCAGAGGATGTGGTTAACATTGCAAGTTTTAAAAAAGGTTTGGACAATTTCTTGGAAGAAAAGTCCATAATCTGTTATTGAGAATAATATGGGAGAAGTCACTGCTTGCCCTGGATCAGTAGCAAGAAATGTTCCATAGTAACATAGTAGATGACGGCAGATAAAGACCTGAATGATCCATCCAGTCTGCCCAACCTGATTCCATCTAAAAATTTGTTGGGTTTTTCTATTTTTCTTCTTCTTCTCCTTAGCTATTTCTGGGCAAGAATCCAAAGCGCTGCCTGGTACTGAAGTCTCCGTCAAAGCTCACTCCAGTCCATATACCATCCCAGCCATTGAAGCCCTCCCCAGCCCATCCTCCACCAAACGGCCATATACAGACACAGACTGTGCAAGTCTGTCAGTTTGGGTTTCTGCTAGGTACTTGAGATCTGCATTGGCCACTGCGATGAAGGTCTACTAGGCTAGATGGACCATTGGTGCAACCCAGTAAGGCTATTCTTATATTCTTATGTTAGAAGTCCATTAGCCATTATTGGGGGAATCCACTGCTTATTCCTAGGATAAGCAGCATAAAATCTATTTTACTACTTGGGATCTAGCTAGGTACTTGGGACCTGGATTGGCCACTGTTGGAAACAGGATCCTGGGCTAGATGGACCCAGTAGGGCTATTCTTATGTTCTTATGTGAGCCAACTCTAGGACAATGAAGCCATTGTGACATCACTGCTGAGGTTGGCTCTTAGGCATTGGTGGAATGAGGCTTTATGACATCACAATCTCAGCTCTGGAATGTTGCTACTCTTTGGGTTTCTGTCTGGTACTTGGGACCTGGGTTGGCCCTGTTGGAAACTGTTGAAGGACCTTCGGTCTAGGAATCTCATTGCAAACCGCAATGAATCCTTGCTGAAATCTGCAGGGTAGAAGAAATTGTGTGTAGTGCAGCTACTGCGCAGGTCCTGGACCTGTTGGGCTGCCGCGTGAGTGGACTGCTGGGCACGATGGACCTCGGGTCTGACTCAGTGGAGGCATTGCTTATGTTCTTATGTCCACGCACTAACAGATTAGCCCTTTCCACCTACATAATAAGTGTTGCTAAGGATTCGTGTGATAATGGCATGCAATGAGAAAATTAGCGCATGGCCATTAATGGGGAAAATAGAAAGATTGGCCATTTTGCCCCAGCAGAAAAATGGCCTTAGCACTTGGAAATGACTCGTGTAAGGACATGCTTGGGACACTTTTTTTGTGCCCCTTAATCAAAAAAACAAGTGGTAAAAGCATAAATACGATTGGAAATACAAAGTGTTGTATTTAATTTGCTAGGAAGAATAAAAATTTCAAATTACATAGTAACATAGTAGATGACGGCAGATAAAGACCTGAATGGTCCATCCAGTCATGTTGGGCAGACTGGATGGACCATTCAGGTCTTTATCTGCCGTCATCTACTATGTTACTATGTTACTATGTAATTTGAAATTTTTATTCTTCCTAGCAATAAAATATTCTATTCTGTTCTATTCTCAAGGCACACCATCAGGGTTTTTTTTTTTTTTGAGGATATATATTTTATCATAACATAACATTTAACATAAGAATTTTAAGATTGTTCCGTATCTTTATAGCCACAAAACCATGCGTTCAAAAGCAACAATTTTAAAGCAAAGGCACCCCATCCCCCACCACCACCCTCATCTTTGGAAACATAAATCCAAGACAAATCCATCCAACCTCCAGGCAGCTCTGCCAGGGCACTAAGAATGATTCAAGCCCTTGAATATAACAATGACAGCAGCAGAACAGAATTCACTGAAATGCTCAGAGAGCATTTGGCATGATGAGGAGTCAGCACACAGAGCGGTCTAGGACGGTCATTATTTCAGTGGAGCATCCTCGGGACACAGTCAGCCAGTCAGGTTTACAAGATTGCATGAGAGAGAGATTTACATATGATGGAGATAGTCCATGCAAATTCATTTTGGATATCCTGCAATACCTTCTCCATCGACCCTTGAACAAAGAGCTAGTCTACTAGAAAATTACTAATGCTTCACTTTACTGGAGAAGAGTTTGCTTATACATATGTTTTTGCGGTAAGTCTGCATAATTATTACTAGGGATCCAGCTAGGTACTTGGGACCTGGGCTGGTCCTTCTGGAAACAGGACACTGGACTTGATGGACCTTCGGCAATTCTTATCTTTGTATGTACCTATGAGGGTGCTCTAAAGTTCTCAGATCAACCAATCAACTTCCTAAATTCTTTTGCCACTGTAGCTGAAGCGTGTTACGGTATCTTATTTCGTTAAGGGCCAGTTTGCAGAAACAAAATTCTATGTTTTTTGACATTGTTTCATATCATTGTGACCCTGGGCAAGTCACTTAATCCCCCATTGTCCCAGGTACATTAGATAGAGTGTGAGCCCACCAGGACAGATAGAGAAAAATGCTTGAGTACCTGAATGTAAACCGCTACAAGTGGTATAGAAATACTTAAATAAATAAATAAAATCACTGATTGAACCATAACCATGACATTCTCTTATCGGTTGGGCTGAGAACTTTTCAGCACCCCTTTGGAATGTGAAGCATTTCAGTCTGTGGTAACCAGAGCTGAGATTGTGATGTCATAATGCCTTATTCCACCAATAAGAGCCAACCTCAGCAGTGATGTCACAATGGCTTGATTGTCCTGTATGAGGGGCTGAAAAGTTCTCAGCCCAACCCACCAACTTCCTAAGTTCTGAGCGTTCTTTTGTCACTGTAGCTGAAAAGTGTCATCTTAGTTCTTTAAGTGCCAATTTGCAGAAAAGAAATTCTATGTTTTGACATTGTTTCAGATTATTGATTGAACCGTATCCATGTCATCAGGGCCGCCGAGAGAGAATCTGGGCCCCGGTACAAAGAAGGAGTGGGACCTTATACAAAATTCTACACACATGTATGTGGGTATATTATGATTTATTTCTCACAATCGTAGATTACATTGATTCCTTGCTATTGTCTTTCCGCTAACCATCAAGCCATTTATGGTCTCGAATTTCTCGATAACGTAGACAAAAAGGCACGCAATGTCAGTTATGGCATTTACAGGGAACTTTACCTGTGGAATTATTTCTTCCTTTGCTGTCCTGTGAAGCCTTCTTTGCAGTCCACGATGAATCAGCCTGGCTTGTGTCCCGTTTTCTTCTTTCTCCCAGGATTCGGTGGAAAAGCAAGGAGGAGGAGTCTGAGCAATACGTTTGAAGCTAGGAATGAACACTTGTTGATAGTCACTTTCACAAATTTTTGTCCGTTAAATCTTGAATGCACCGTATTATGTCACTCAAAAGAGGGGCATATTATGGGTATTATGTCACATCATAAAGAGGGGCATAACAACCAGGACGCGGGAAGTCATCATGCCATTGTATCGAGCGATGGTGCGTCCACATCTGGAATACTGCGTTCAATATTGGTCGCCGTACCTCAAGAAGGACATGGCGGTACTTGAGAGAGTCCAAAGGAGAGCAACGAAACTGGTAAGAGGGCTGGAACACTGCCCATACGCTGAGAGGTTGGATAGGCTGGGGCTCTTCTCTCTGGAAAAAAGGAGGCTCAGGGGAGATATGATAGAGACCTTCAAGATCATGAGGGGCATAGAGAGGGTGGATAGGGACAGATTCTTCAGACTGAAGGGGACAACAAGTACGAGGGGGCATTCAGAGAAACTGAAGGGAGATAGGTTCAGAACAAATGCAAGGAAGTTTTTTTTCACCCAAAGGGTCATGGACACTTGGAATGCGCTACCGGAGGAAGTGATCAGGCAGAGTACGGTACAAGGATTCAAACAGGGATTGGACGGATTCCTGAGGGATAGGGGGATCGTGGGATACTGAGAGAGGTGCTGGGATGTAACACAGGTATAGAAAGCAAACCAAGTAATAAGTATAGAAATCCAACCAGGTCGTGCATGTGCAAGACCGGAGGGTTAGGACTTCGATGGGAAGATAGGACTTCAATGAGAAACCAAGGTGGCAAGGGAGCCCCTTCTGGTGACTCAGACAGGCCGTGACCTGTTTGGGCCGCCGCGGGAGCGGACTGCTGGGCGGGATGGACCTATGGTCTGACCCGGCGGAGGCATTGCTTATGTTCTTATGTTCTTATTGTCATGGCCTTCTATTGCTTTGCACTCACGACGCTTCATGATCCTGTATGCGAAAGATCTCACGCCGTTCTTTGTCTTAGTTTGTAAGGACATCTCTTTCTTGAAACAATGACACATTTTGGTTTTCGTGATGTTTCTTGAGCTTCATAGGCCCTGGAGCGATGTACCGGCTGCACCTCGGGCCTGCATGTTATTCTTTTCTTGGTTGAGCTCAAATCTATTCAGAACCACCTCACTCACTGTGCTGCTGGCTTGTGCCTCACCTTTTTCTGTAGGTTGGTGGCAGTGGTTCAGATAGCCTGCTCACACCAACCCCAAGCCCTCTCTCTGACATTTCCCACCTATGCAGACATGGGGGAAGCCAAGGACCACACGTTCATAACAGAAAAGCTAAATGAATGATCTGGTTCAGTCTCCTGAATAAAATGTCAGCAAAGCCCACCAGGAACACCTTTCGCTCTTTGATGAGAATGACTCTAATCTTGTTCCAAAAGCCTGGAAATCTATACTAGTTTTTTCTAAATTAAAAAATCAAAACCTAGATGAAACACATCCAGCAAACTATCGTCCTATCGCCAACCTCCCTCTCATCGCAAAACTTAAGGAAAAAGTAGTACTGAACCAGCTTACTGAATTCCTCGATAAAACCAATGCCCTTCACTCATACCAAACTGGCTTCCGCTCCTACTTTTCCACAGAATTATCCCTACTCGGTCTCACTTCCACTATACATTACTTCCATGATCACCAAACATCCGTTCTTCTTATCTCTCTAGATTTATCAGCCGCTTTCAACACGGTCAACCATCACCTTCTCATTAATCGTCTTAAAAACTGTGGTGTCACAGGCTCCGCCTTCTTATGGTTCACTTCTTACTTCAAAGACCGTAATTTCAAAGTCTATTCGAAAGAAAAAAACCCTCATCTCCAATTACTCAAACTTTTGGCGTTCCCCAAGGCTCTTATACTTTCTCCTTTACTATTTAATATCTTTTTAGCCCCTCTTCTCACTCAAGCCCAGTCCATTGGATTCACATTCAATTTCTCCACCCCATTGATCCTTCCAATATCTGTGTTATACAAGAAATTAACACTAAACTTGACAAAATTAGCAACTGGCTCTGTACAAATATTCTCTCCCTCAACAGAAATAAATCCCGCTGCATATTCTTCCCAATCAGGAACAATGAAATGATAAATGGACAAATCTCTGTTAAATCCTCCACGGTAAAAATGGAATCAAAACTAAAATTGCTCGGAGTCATTCTAGATAAAGATTTAAGCTATCATGACCAGATAAGCTCCATCGTAAAAAGCTGTTTTTACAAACTCCGGCTCATCCGGCCTTTAACCTCAATCCATTTTTTCAGTTACGGCCCCTCTAGCCTGGAACGCTTTGCCAATTTATTTGAGAGAGGAAAAAATGCTAGATAAATTTAAGAGTAAACTTAAGGGATTTCTTTTCAAAGACGCATTTAGTGACTAATTGATTTTTTTCTTTTTTACATCTTATATTAAATTTCTCCCTTTTTCCTAATGTTTTTAACCTTAAATGTTTCTTTTATATTGAATTGTATTTCTCCCCATAATTTTACCCTTCTTTGATCAAACATGTTAATCAGTCTTGTTGCCTTTGTCTAGTCATGCGATTTTATGTTAAGTACTTTTATGTTATTTTAACCTGTTTAATTTTAAGTTCTTTTAGTTTGTATGTTTACCCTAACTTTGTAAACTTATAGATGTACATCGCTTAGAATATGGAATAGGCGATTTATCAAATCTTATAATAAACTTGGAAACTTATTCACTCACTGGTTATCTCTAATTTAGATTATTGCAACTCCCTCTATAATGGAATCACCCAAAAAGAATTACGTCGTCTGCAGCTCATTCAAAATACGGCAATTAAACTCATCTTTAAAGTAGGAAAATATGATCACGTCACCCCTCTGCAGCGAGAAGCACATTGGCTACCCATAACACATTGTATCACGTACAAACCTTTATTGCTGGTTTTTAAAATCAAACTTTCGCGCCTCCCACTTTTTCTTGACAGACTCATCATCCCCTATTGCTCTTCCCGGACCCTTAGATCGGCTGACCAGAATTTATTGACCGTACCTTCTATCAAGGAATTCTACTACACTAGAAATACTAATTTTTCTGTCATAGCTCCAACTTTATGGAACGCCATACCACCTCAACTCCGCCATGAAAACTCACTCGACAAATTTAAGAGTAAACTAAAAATATTCTTATTCCAAACGTCTAAATGCCTTCCTTTCCAATAGTACAGCAGTATATTAAATGAACCGCTTTTAAAAAGCGATCCCCCTTCCTGGTGTTTATTCTGCCCCCCCTCTTCCCCTAATTAATTTGTTTTAATGATGTAATTATTAACTTTCCTCCCTTTTTACCCTCCACTCATGTTCATATTCATAATTTGTCTATTTAATATTCACATTTTCTCCTCCTACCCCCCTTCTAAAATGTGTTTTAAACATTATTTTTTTGCTTTGTAAACCGGCCAGGAACTGAAGTGCATCACTGAGCATGGAGATGAACTCTGCTAGTCCTTTATCTGCAGTCTGTTACTCTGTTACTGTATAACCTGGGAAATTACCGGAGCAAAGTCAAAACTAAAGCGTTATCAGATGGTTTTCACCCAGGAGGTCTGAAACTCCTCCAGGCCTCTTAAAGGTCATCTGTAACATAAGAGCAGAAGTACTGGGTCAGACAAATGGTCCAACAAGCCTAGGCTACCATTTCCAACAGTGGCCAATCCAGGTCACAAGTACCTATCAAAAACCCAAAGAATCCCAAAGAATAGTAAGGTTCGGAAATCGTAGCGACATTCCATGTAATGATCCAGGGCAAGCAGTGGTTTCTCCCATGACTGTCTCAATAGCAGACTATGGACTTTTCCTCCAGGAACTTGTCCAAACCTTTTTTAAATTTAGCTGTGCTAACTGCCAGTTAAATAGAGCTGAATATCAGGCAGTCTGTCCCCAAATATAAAAAAATCAAATAATACCAATGGAGGAAGAAAAAATTAAAAACTGCAGGGGGCAGTAGGGAGTGGGAAAAGAGGACAAAGAGGAAAGAGGAGTTAGAAGAAATTAGGGAAAGCGAAAAAAAGTGGAGAAAAAGAGAGTGTGGTTGCACATGGGCTGATGAGAGAGAGCGACTAGTTGGAGGGAAAAGTGCTGTAAATGGCCTGAATGGGGGAGGGGAGAGAGAGAGTATGATGCTGGCTAACTGCATGGGGGAAGAAAGAGGTAGGGTTACGAGACTTCCGGGTGTCCAAAGGGACTTCCAAAACCCGGCAGTTTGTCCGGATTATGGAAGTCCCTGATGTCAGAGCAACATGTGGAGGACCTCCACACATGCACGGACGTTGGCGCGATGATGTCATATGCATGCACACACGTACATGATGTCATCATGCCAATATCTGCGCATGCCCCAATGCCCCGGAGTTTTGTGTGGGGTGTGGCTGGGGGCAGAACAGGGCAGGGCTGAAGGTGGAATGGGGTGTGGCCATGCGTCTGTGATGCCAGCTAACAAATTCAGGTAACCCTAGAACAGTGGTCTCAAACTCGTGGCCCGGGGGGCCACATGTGGCCCGCCAGGTACTATTTTGCGGCCCGCGGTCTGTACTAGTGCTGAACGCTCTTTGCAGCATCTTCCGGCTTCCCCTCTGGCCTCCCACTCTTACCTTCAGCTAATTACCGCAGCCTGCAGAGAGGATCGCCAGTGCTGTAGCGATCCTTGCAGGCTGCCATCATCCTCAGCAGCACGTTCCCTCTGCCGCGATATTGCCCCTGATGTCAGAGGAGGGGCGGGACCGCAGCAGAGGGAATGTGCTGCGGAGGCCGATGGCAGCCTGCAAGGAACGCCACAGCACTGGCGATCCTCTCTGCAGGCTGCGGTAATTAGCTGAAATTAAGACCGGAAGGCCAGGGGGGAAATTAGAGGATGCTGCAAAGAAGGGGGGAACATGCTGGACTTCGAGGGGAGGGGGTAGATTTATAGATTATAAAGAGTTTTACCTATTCAAAATTGTCATTTCTTTAATAAGACATTAACTATATTTTTCTGCGGCCCTCCAAGTATCTACAAATCCAAAATGTGGCCCTGCAAAGGCTTTGAGTTGGAGACCACTGCCCTAGAAGGAGGGTTGACTGGCAAGACCGTAGCTTATGAGATGATCACATGACTCTTCCCCGTGTTCACAGACGCCGGCTGGTCAGATGTAACTTTGGTTTTTCAGCCCACATACCTCTAACAACCAGGGCTGAGAGCTGATGATCACAGGGACAGACAAGAAGAGGAAAGTTTAGCTCTTTATATTAGAAGATTATTCTTATGGATTTTCCTGGATGATATCAGGATTAAGAACATAAGAATTGTCGCTGCTGGGTCAGACCAGTGGTCCATCGTGCCTAGCAGTCCACTCACGTGGCGGCCCATAAGTCAAAGACCAGCGCCCTAACTGAGACTAGTCCTGCCTGCGTACGTTCTGGTTCAGCAGGAACTTGTCTAACTTTGTCTTGAATCCCTGGAGGGTGTGTTTTCCCCTATGACAGACTCCGGAAGAGCGTTCCAGTTTTCCACCACTCTCTGGGTGAAGAAGAATTTTTTTAACGTTTGTACGGAATCTATCCCCTTTCAACTTTAGAGAGTGCCCTCTCGTTCTCTCTACCTTGGAGAGGGTGAACAACATGTCTCTATCTACTAAGTCTATTCCCTTCATTATCTTGAATGTTTCGATCATGTCCCCTCTGTCTCCTCTTTTCAAGGGAGAAGAGGCCCAGTTTCTCTAATATCTCGCTGTACGGCAACTCCTCCAGCCCCTTAACCGTTTTAGTTGCTCTTCTCTGGACCCTTTCGAATAGTACCATTTCTTTTGTCTCAGAATTATATAGAGATTATCTGTGTCACTTTCCTGCTGTGCATTTGGTTATCTTGGCCTGATGCAGGGATCACCCATGTGGAAATTATTGGTGGGTTATGGTGCATTTCTGTTATCTATGTCCTCTTTCCATGACTGTGCTGGACTTGCTGAGATGAAGCTTTGTGAGTCACTTCACGGAGCTGTCAGAGGCAGCCCTGCACTTCCCATTCCGATTGAACCCACTTCCTGATAAGATGTGCAGCCAGCTTCTTGATTCTGCTCTGCCTCGTCCTGTCCAGCACTGCGAGGATGAATGAAAGGATGGTCAGGGGGATGTCCAACCTGCTCGGCCTGTGTCTCCTCATCATGGGTAGGTTCTGAAACTGCGAGCTCTGTGTTTTCACTGATGTGTTGCTATGCTTCGATCAGATGCTTTCACGAGCTCTGATGCTATAAGCTTTGTGTTAAGAAGGAATGTGCAGTCAAAAGCAATACGGTTGCTTAATGCATGTGAAAAATGAAACCTCACGTAATTCGCAGAACTGCAGACTAATAGAATGCAAATGACAGGGACACTTGAGAGGGCATAGTAATAATAATAATAATAACTATTTTTATATGCCGCAATACCCCAAACAGTTCAGAGCAGTTTACAGAGGAAGAGACTTTGGAAATTACATTAGCATAAGAACGTAAGACCTGGGTCAGACCCATGGTCCATCAAGCCCAGTTGCCCGTTCTCACGGTGGCCAATCCAGGTCCCAAAACCCAAGGAGTAGCATTATACCATTCGGAATCCCAAAGAGTAGCAACATTCCATGCTACTGATCCAGGGCAAGCAGAAGCTCCCCCCATGTCTTTCTCATGTTAAGATTAATCAAATTTATCTGGAAGTTTTTTAAAACAGGTGTGAAAACTTTTACTAAGAAACATAGAAACATAGAATATGATGGCAGAAAAGGGCCTTCGGCCCAACAAGTCTTCCCACTCAAATAACCCTCCCCCCTAAGCTCTTCTTTGACGTGATCCACATGTTGATCCCATTTGTTCTTAATGTCAGTCACGTTATTGGCCTCAACTACCTGAAGTGGAAGATCACTCCAATGGTCAACCACCCTTTCGGTGAAGAAGTACTTCCTAGTGTCACCATAAAATCTCCCGCCCCTGATTTTTAGCAGATGCCCTCTTGTCGCCGTAGGTCCTGTAAGGAAAAAGATGTCTTCTTCCACCTCAATACGGCCAGTAACGTATTTGAACGTCTCTATCATGTCACCCCTCTCTCTGCGTTCCTCGAGAGAGTATAGCTACAACTTACCTAGACGTTCTTCATATGGGACATCCTTGAGTTCTGAGACCATCCTGGTGGCCGACCGTTGAACCGATTCTATTCTCAGCACATCCTTCTGATAATGTGGCCTCCAAAATTGCACACAGTATTCCAGATGTGGTCTCACCATCGACCTGTACAGCGGCATTACCACTTCGGGCTTTCGGCTGACAAAACTTCTCCGGATGCAACCCAGAATTTGTCTTGCCTTGGATGAGGCTTTCTCCACTTGATTGGCTGTCTTCATATCTTCACTAATGATTACTCCCAGGTCCCGTTCTGCAACAGTTCTAGTTAAGGTCTAACCATTCAGAGTGTAGGTTCTGCATGGATTTCTGCTACCAAGGTGCATAACTTTATACTTCTTGGCATTAAAATTCAGCTGCCAAATAGTAGACCAGTGCTCCAGTAAAAGTATGTCTTGTGGCATAGTGTTGGGCACGGTACCTCCGCCCACTATGTTGCATAATTTAGCATCATCGGCAAATAATGCAATTTTACCCCGAAGTCCCTGAGACAGATCTCATATGAAGATATTAAATAGGATTGGACCTAGGACCGAGCCCTGCGGTATTCCACTGTGCACTTCCGACTTTTCAGAGGGAGTACCGTTTACCACCACCCTTTGATGTCTGCCACTGAGCCAGTCTTTAACCCATGCAGTTAATATTTCTCCTAGCCCCAACAAACTCATCTTGTTCAAAAGTCTACGGTGTGGGACGCTATCAAAAGCCTTACTGAAGTCCAAATACACTACATCTAGGGACTCTCCCTTATCTAGTTTTTTTGTTACCCAGTCAAAAAAGCTGATTAGGTTGGATTGGCAGGATCTCCCCCTTGTAAATCCATGCTGGTGGGGATCTCTCAGTCTCTCATCATCCAGAACCGTATCTAATTTGTGTTTAATCAATGTTTCCATAAGTTTACACACTATTGATGTGAGACTTACTGGTTTGTAATTTGCAGTCTCTAACCTGCATCCCTTTTTATGGAGCGGAATGACGTTAGCTGTTTTCCAGTCTAATGGAACTTTTTCCATGCTCAGAGAAAGATTGAAGAGTGCGGCTAATGGCTCTCAATTCCCTAAGCACTCTGGGGTGCAATTTATTATCCACTTTGAGCCTTGACAATTCTTGGTAGATGCTGCTGGCGGAAAATTCAAAATTCCTGAACGGGTCTTCTGAGTTCTCCCTTGTTTGCTCTCCCCCCCTCCCCTTTTAGAAAGCCACGTTAGGCTTTTTTATCGCCAGCCGCGGAGGTATGTGCTCCAACGCTTATAGAATTCCTATGAACCTCAGAGCTAACACTTCCGTGGCCACCAATAAAAAAGCCTATCGCAGGGAAATGCCATCAGGCTATATGAATGGAAAAGCCTGCACTATAGATCTTGAGTAAGACATTATTGTTCTGATGATTTATTTGTCATCAGAACTGTAATATCATGAAAGAGACTATACTTTGTAAACATATGTTTCATTTTGTTCACTTGTATTAATACTGATAAATCAAGAAAAATGAATCCAATCCACTAAGGGTCTGATTCTCATCAGGCCACTGAAAGTTAGGCAGTGGTAGGCATCCTACTTTCACCTACCTTACCCCCCCCCCCCCCCCTTTACAAAACAGTAGTGTGGTTTTTCACGCTGACTGCAGCTGTAACAGCTCAGACGCTCATAGGAATTCTATCAGTATTGGAGCTATTACCACCATGGTAATTGGCCGCAGCGTTTAAAACCAATTAAAAGGTGATTTTAAAAAAATGTCACTGCTAAGCAGCCTCCCAGACTGCCGCCTTTCTCCCTGGCTCAGAATGACGCCGAAGCCCAAAGGGAGCGTGGTTAGGTGGCAGCACTGGACTTGTTCCTGAGACTGCCTGACCTGCAAAGTTAAGGCTGAACCAATCAAAATGGCCTAATTTTGCAATGCCTCAAAGTCTCTTGAGTAAGCCACACTCCCCTCCTCAGTCCACAAGCATATGCACGGTCCTCCATAGGGCGAGTGGCATCTCTAGCCCAGTGGCCTACCAAGGGGAAGGTGGGGGGGAAGTCCACCCCTGGTGCAGCCTTAAGGGGGATGCACAGCCAGCCAGGTCAGGAAAATTCTACCGGGCCGATCAACCTGCCTCTCCCCGATGTCAATTCTGCCGTCGGAGTGGCAGTTCGGGCCAGACAATCGCTGCCTAGCTGGGCGGAACTTCCTCTCCAACGGCAGAATTGATGTCGGGGAGAGGAATGCTGGTCGGCCCGACACAGGGAAGGAGAGCTTGGGGCGGCAGCGGCTTTGGGGCATGTTACCCAATGGCGGCGGCAATGGCTTGGGGGAGGGCAGGGAGAAAGAAAGAAAGGGGGCAGGTAGGGAGACAGAAGGAAAGAAGGGAAACAGAGAAAAAGAAAGGGGGCATGAAGAGAGAAAAAATAAAGGGAGGCAGGGAGAAAGAAAGGGCAGGAAGAGAGGAAAAAAAAGTTGGGGGAGGGAATGAGGTCTGGAGGAGAGAAAGCATACAGGCTGAAAGAAGGGAAGAAAGATTGGATGCACAGTCAGAAGAAGAAAGTGCAACCAGAGACTCATGAAATCACCAGACAACAAAGTAGAAAAAATGATTTTATTTTAAATTTAGTTATCAAACTGTGTCTGAATTTATATCTGCTGTCTATATTTTGCACTATGGCCCCCCTTTTACTAAACCACAATAGCGGTTCATAGCACAGGGAGCCTATGAGTGTCGAGAGCAGCCCTGGGCATTCAGCACAGCTTCCTGCGCTAAAAACTGTTATTGTGGTTTAGTAAAAAGGGAAGGGGGTATATTTGTCTATTTTTGCATGGTTGTTACTGAGGTGACAGTGCATAGAGTCATCTGCCTTGACCTCTTTGAAAAAACCCCAGAATCCCATCTCTAAAAATCATAAGCACCCGTCGGCAGGTAATTTTCTCTGTATCAGCTCCCCAACTTTGGAATTCTCTCCCTATCTATTTAAGGGAAGAATCCAATATAGAAAAATTCAAAGGTAAACTGAAGAGTTTTCTCTTTAACGATGTTTTTGCTAATTAACCATCTAATTTTTTATCACAGTATATTATTTACTCATAAGCTTCATTGAAGCTTTAATTCTTTCCCTTTCCCCTTTTGTGCTTCCCTTATTTGTTCCTTACTCTTTAAACATATTGTAACTCTTCCCCATATTTTTCCTCACGTATCTTGTTTTTTAATGTATTGTCTGTCTTTTAATGTATTTTTCCCTCAAATTTGTAATTTTAGTAATTTGTAAATCGCTTAGAATTTGGATTAAGCGTTTAATCAAAATACAATAAACTTGAAACTTGAAACTTGAATAGGAATGATAATTAACATTTTCTCAGTGTACAGTGTGCTTTGTGGGTTTTTTTTTAAATTTTATTGTTGATAGATCATTTTGACTTGGTCATTTTAAAAGTAGCTCGCAAGCCCAAAAAGTGTGGACACCCCTGAGCTAGAGCGTTGAAGCTGCATCAGAAACGACCTTTACGGCAGCCATATGCAACTACAACGCTCCGCCTGCTGTAAGAAGGCAGTTTAGACATCGCCGGCCACAGGGCAGGGAGATTTGTCGGACCGGGCCTGTTGTCCAGGCCAGCGGTGGGGGGGGAGAAAGCGCCACGAAGGTAAGGGGCAGAGAGAGAGAAAGGGAGAAAAGGTGGGGTGGAGAGGAAAGCAGGGTAAAACAGAGGGGGGAGAAGGATGCTGAAAGCACATGGAGAAGACAGAGTGAGAAGAAGATGCTGAATGGAAATGGGGAACAGAGAGTGGGGAGAAGATGCTGAAGGGAAATGAGGAACAGAGAGTGGGGAGAAGATGCTGCAGGAAAATGGGGAAGAGAGAATTGGGAGAAGACGCTGGCAGGGAAGAAGACAGAGATGCCAGACTATGGGAGCAGCGGAGGGAAGAAGATTGGTGCCAGACCAATTTGGAAGGAGGGAGAAAGGGAGAGGCACAGTAACAGAGCAAAGAGAAGAGAGACAGTGGATGGAAGGAAGACAGTAACAAGAAGATGAGGAAAGCAGAAACTAGAGAAGACAAATGTAGAACAAAAATTTTCTATTTATTTATTGCTTTAGGAGACATGTGTCACTGTTTCTGTGGTGTTGCATTGTAAGCAGAGTCCAGCTTCTTGCTGGTTCAATTTAACCTATGTCTATGTATTTCTATTTTATCCCCCCTTTTACAAAACTGTGGAGCATTTTTTAGCACCAGCCGTGATGGTTGCAGCTCTGATGCTCAGAATTCTATGAGCGTCAGAGCTGTTACCACCGTGGCTAAAATCCACACTACAGTTTTGTAAAAGGGGGAGGGGTTAGTTTGTGATGACATATTCCATACTAGGCGAAGGTGTTTTCTGTGTTCTGTGTGTTCGAAAGACATGGTTTTCTGTTAGGATTGATGGTGTAGGATTGATCTGTGCTGGTCTGGCTTGTTTAGTTTTACAATGGGTATATTGATGTTGTACTGCTCACTGCAGTATGTAAGATGCTGCCTTTTCCTAGGTACTCATGTGTGTCATGTGGCTTGTTACTAAAAATCATGTTTTTCGTACAGATGGGGGGGTGCCAAAAAATGATGGGCCCCGGGTGTCACATATGCTAGGTACGCCACTGCTCTAGACAGAAATACTTGGGGTCGCCATCAGTGGGCCAAGCTTTTAAATCTAACATAATAATTTACATCATCATTCAATAAATTCTTCTCTGTGGGAGTAGTCTGTATTTTCTACAGGATTGGTCAGAATTGCTGTTGTTAGGTGCCATCAACTCGTGTTTGAGTCCTAGTGACTTGATGACTTGCAGATCTATAAAGAAATCAGTTTTGTGCTAGTCCGGAAAGGTCCTCCAGGGTTATCCCCATTGTTGTTTTCAACGTGTTCAGCCATCTGTTTGCAGGTCGCCCTCTTCGCCTGATTCCTTCGATCTTCTCAAACGTGATGTCCTTCTCCAGTGATCTCTCCTCTTCTGATGGTGTGACCAAAATAAGACAGTCGTAACTTCAACATTTGGGCTTCGAGTGACATAGCTGAGTTGATCTCTTCCAGAATATCTACATAAAACCTGAAGTTCCAGTTCTACATCGCAAACTTCATATTTCCTAACAATGGAGACCTGTACGGTCCATCCAGTTTACCCAACAAGATACACTCCTAAAGTGCCATTTTCAAGGTGTGGAGGGGCGTAATCAAAAAATACATCTAAGTTCGTTATAGGCCTAGAGCGCTAGTCGCCCAAAATTGGCAGTATCTAAAGTCCATTCTCGAAGAATACATCCAAAATAATTTTTTTTCTGAAAATCGTCTACTTCTATGTCCAGCTCTTTGATCATCCAGACCACCAAGTTGTCTATTTTTATACTTCATTCTCGTCCAAAAAATCATCCAAGTCCCAAATGCCTGGAACAAGACCTTTTGGATGTGGAAGGGGTCAGCAAAGCGATGGACTGGCCACCTAGACATGGCAACAAAGTAGTGGGGCACCTTACAGGGCATTGCTGTTAACTTCACAGAAAGGATGCCACCTAAACATCTCACCACAACACCTTTGCAGGTCATGGTGAGACCCCCCCAAACACCCCTAAAACCTACTATACCCACCTGTCAACAACCTCAATAGCCCTTATGGCTGCAGGTGCCACCTAAATGGCAGTGCAATAGGGTTTGGGTTTTTTTTGGTGGACTCACATTTTTCACCATGAATGCAGTGGTTATGTCCCTTCTTCTCAGTCATGGGTACAGCCAGCTCTCATCTGTTACATCTTTCAGTGTGTTCAATTTCAATCTTGCAAGCCCCCACCTCTCCCAGTCTGGATTCTTCCCCTTTCTCTACAATGGCCCCTTCAGTTATTTCCACGTTCACTGATGCAAATTTTACTTCCTCTTAATTGTAGCTTGCTTTGGGTTATTCTATGTCCTCTCTCTGTTCTGTGGTTTTATTTTTGGATCTCTGCTCAGCGAGTTTCCTGAATTACAGAAAAGGTCTCTGTGGGGAAGTATTTTTAATTCTGACTTATAACTCTAACATTTTCGGAGACCCAGATCCTGCGTTAAGTCCTGTGGATTCGCTCCCACCAGTCTTCACTGCCAAGGGAAACAAACACCTTAAGCAGAGGCAGTGGCATACCTAGAGTATGTGACACCCAGGGCCGATAATTTTTTAACTGCCCCCCCCAATATATAAAAAAATATTTTTACTAATTTATATTTATTTTGTTTTATATTCCGTGCACCCCAAAGAGCTCAAACTGGGTTACAGTTTAATATTCACAATGTTACAATATGACAACCTCTCCAATCCCACGCCAGCGCTGTGGTGTAAACAAAATGACTTTTCCGCTTCCTTGTTAAGTCCTATGTCCTATTCACTGTCTAACACCAGCCCTGGCAGGAAAAACATTTCAAATCTGACATATTGTAATCACAAAACAGAAAATAAAATTATTTTTTCTACCTTTTGTTCTCTGGTCATTATTCAAATCATGTTTTATTTATTTATTTTATTTTAAAAATCTATATACCATTTGAAACTAAACGGTTTACATTGTTTACATATACAATATTAAAATGATGACAAAATAATCTCCAACACATAGATAAATAAAAATAAAAACAAAAACAAATACAAATACATGATAAAATAATCATATAATAAAAAGGAAATACATACAATCCTCAGGGAAATACCATAACGTGGAAAGAAGAGCTCATAGATAATTCATCAATTTTAGCTGAAATAATTAAAAAAAAAAGCATCAACCAATAGCTGCGTCTTTGGTAATTTCCTGGATCTACCCTTTTCACATCAGTTTCGTATCTGACCCACTAAGGAGTTCCATAACTTAAGCCCCGCACAACAGAAAGACCTTTGACCTGTCTCAGCAAGTCTTGGATTCACGGATGTCTTCAGTCAAGCTAAACTCTCAGAACGCAGAGATCTTTTTGTTGTGTAGCTGAGGATATTACTTTTAAGTAATTCTGGGATGTTTCTATACAAAAATTGATGGCAAATCATCACTGTTTTATATTGGACTCAAGGCGACCGGAAGCCAATGGAGTTTTTGGAGATATGGTGAAATATGGTCATATTTAGACACTCCCATTATCAAAGGTGCTGCTGCATTTTGTATAACCTGCAGTGCTCTGCATCTTGCCTTTGTTATTCCAAGGTATAGAGCATTGCAGTAATCAAGCCGCAACAAGACCATGGCCTGAACAACAGTTCAAAAGTCATATGATGTGAGCATTGGTTTCAATCGGTGCAACAAGTGCATTTGGGCAAAACATGCCTGAATGGTCCCAGGCTCTGGATTCTGTTTATCTTCTCTCAACTCACTCACCAGGGTCTCCTGCCCATTTGACATTTTCTCCTTTCTCCATGCTCACCATCCATCTTCCATCTCCATTTCTGTTTCTTTCCCACTTTCTACCATTTCTTTCTCTCTCTCCTTAACCTTGTGCCCTGAGTCATACCTCTCTATTCCTTCCCTCCATTATCATGTGCAACATTTCTTTCTCTCTCCCCATGCACCATCTCTCCCTGCTCTCCACCCTATATCCAACATTTCTTTCTCTCTTCTCCATGCATGTCTCCTTCCCCTCCATCAAATGCAGGATTTCTCCCTCTCCCCCCTTTCTACCTCTTTGTTGCATCTCCTTTGTTGCATTTCCTCTCCTTTACCTCATGTCCAACAATTCTTCCTCTCTTCCTCCATGTGCAACTGTTTTCCATCCCTTCCTCCATCCCCCTGTGAAGCACCTCCCAACTGACCCCACCTCCAACCCTAATTTCAGCACAGAAACTCTTTTGATATTAATTGCAAAGATTCAAAATTTACAGCTGCAGGACAAGTATGCAGTGTTGTTACAGTTTGATCTGTCTGCTGCATTTGATGTGGTCCATCATGATATTTTGATTCACATGCTGGCAGACATAGGACTGACTCAATTGGTCCTGGACTGGTTTAGCAAATTTCTTTTGCAATGTTCTTATGAGGTATGTTTAGAGGGTGAGGCCTCATCTTCTTGGACACCCAAATGTGGGGTTTCACAGGGTTCCACTTTGTCACCTCTTTGTCACCTGTTTAACATCTGTATGACCTCATTAAAAAAAAATTTGGCTTTCGTCTGTAGAGACCATATTTACCTATGCGGACAATATTTTTATCCTATTGGAAGTTAAACATGATCTCAGTGACCTGGTTACAGGCATAGATAGCTGCATCTCCAAGCTCCAGAGGAGGTAAATTGAATAAATTGAATGCCTCAAAAACCAAATTGCTTTGGATCGGGCCTAGATTAGAAATTCTTCCTGTTAATTTTGTATTGAAGTCAAGTATCTCATTACAGCTTGATTTCACCTCTAGAGTCTTGGGTATTATTCTGGATTCTTCTCTTATTTTTAATGACACTTTGGCAAAGAAATGTTTTTTCAGTTTACGTTTGCTAAGAAAAGTTAGGTCACTATTCTATCAGGAACATGCGCTTGCTCAGTTGGACTATTGTAACTCTGTTTATTTGGGTATTAAACAGGGTAGTTTAGATTGACTTCAGTTGATACAAAATATAGCGGCAAAATTTATTTTTGGAAAGAGAAAGTATGATCATGTATCCCCCATGGTTGAGAAACCTTCATTGGCTTCCGATGCGTCATAGGACACAGTTCAAGCGTGCATGTGTTGCTTTTAAATTCCTCTATGGAAGAATAGATCCAGCCACTCAAGGATTCCAACAATCTATAAATTATGATTTCCATCTTGTAAATGTTCTGGGAAGCTCAGTAAATCTACGGCATTTAAATTGGTGGAAATTTGGAATAGACTCCCAGATTCTTTAAGACTGTTAGGTCAACTATAGCAGTTTTGAAAAAATGTAAAAACTTGGTTGTTTGCACAATAGTTATCCAAGATTATTAGCTGATGAACAGTAATTAAGTATATTCTGCTTTAATCCTTTATCATCTATCTAATCTTAACTAATAATATCCATTTTATATGGCCTATTAGTATGTTATCTATTTTTTAATGAACTGTAAACCAAATCGAGTTCCTTAGGGAAATGATCTGGTATATAAATTGAAGATTAGATTAGATTAGATCTGACATACCTCCGGGCCTGCCTCCTAAAGCAGCAGCAGTGGCCGGGCCTTTAGAGGCAACTGCTGTGAACCAACATGCTTGTGGCCTACTCAGCCAGGGCTTCCCTCTGCCGTGGCATCAGTGACATCATCAGTGACACGGCAGAAGGAAGGCCCTGATGAAGTAGGCCACAAGCAGCGTGTTCAGAGCAGCTGCTTTCAGTGCCGGGCAAAATGAAGGAAACAATTATAAAAAATAAAATTAACATAAGAATAGCCTTCCTGGGTCAGACCAATGGCCATCAAGCCCAGCAGCCTGTTCTCACGGTGACCATTTCAGGTCCCTAGTACCTGGCCATAACACAAGGAACACATAGACAAACATGATTTAATGAGACGGAGTCAGCATGGGTTCAGCCAAGGGAGCTCTTGCCTCACAAATTTGCTTGACATCTTTGAAGGTATGAATAAACATGTGGATAAAGGTGAGCCAGTTGATATAGTGTATCTAGATTTTTAGAAAGCTTTTGACAAAGTTCCTCATGAGAGGCTCCTAAGAAAAATTAAAAAGTAGTGGGATAGGTGGCAAAGTTCACAGAGGGTAGGGTTAAATGGTCATTTTTCTCAATGGAGGAGAGTAAACAGTGGAGTGCCGCAGGGGTTTGTACTGGGACTGGTACTATTTAACTTATTTATAAATGATCTGGAAATTGGAACGATGAGTGAGGTGATTAAATTTGCAGATGACACTAAAGTGTTCAAAGTTGTTAAAACATATGTGGATTGTGAAAAACTGCAGGCAGAACTTAGGAAACTGGAAGACTGGGCGTCCAAGTGGCAGATGAAATTTAATGTGGACAAATGCAAAGTGATGCACATTGGGAAGAATAACCCAAATCACTGTTACCAGATGCTAGGATCCACCTTGGGGGTTAGTGCTCTAGAAAAGGATCTGGGTGTCAACGTAGACAATACAATAAAACCTTCTGCCCAATGTGTGGTGGAGGCCAAAAATGCAAACATCTCTGACCAGACACTCTGCAAAATGGTCTATTCTGTGGATGCCAGAGAAGGCCTGGGAAACTCAGCGTTCCAGATCACCAAAAATGACAAGAAGTTAGCTTAGTGGGGTTTAAAAAAGGCTTGGAGTAGATTAAATTATCATTTCTGGTGGAATTCCTTATGTCATGTTTATAAAATGGAAAGATTTATTGCAATACAGCGCGGTTTTTTCAGGAAATTTAGGATGTGTGGGAGCCATTTACAAAGTATGTACCGATTAGATGACATTTTATTTTATTTTTTTCCCCTTAAATTTACAAGTTTGATTGTGAGGGGGGAGGGGAGGGTAAATTTATTGTTACCTATTGTATAAGGTATTGATTATATGATAAGAAAGGGTGGGAGATAAGAGCATATTATTTGTACCATTGATGATTATTAAGTGTTATATTTATTGTTAATTTGTTTGGATATATTGTAAATTTGAAAATGAATAAAGAATTAAAAAAAAAAAAAAGGCTTGCATAATTTCTTAAAAGAGAAGTCCATAGGTCATTATTGAGATGGTTTGGAGAAATCTATTGCTTATTCCTAGGACAAGCAGCCTAAAATCTGTTTTATGACTTGGGATCTAGCTAGATACTGGGGACCTGGGTTGGCCACTGTTGGAAACAGGATTCTGGGCTTGATGGACCTTCGGTCTGTCCTAGTATGGCATCTCTTATGTTCTTATGATGGGCTACATCTTACTATAGCAGGAAAAATAATCCTTGCTGAGAAATTCAGGCAATGTGTTCCTAGGTATTTAAACTAGAAGGTGGGGGTGGTATATGTAAGCAGGACAATTATGGTGGCCCCCCCCCCCCCAGCAAAAGATAAGATGTGATGGTAGTAAAGCTAGCAATCTTAGCGACTCACTTCTCAGCAATGCAACAGGAAGTGAAACTATACAAAAATTGAGATTGTCACAGGAAGATAACTGGAAAGCAATGACCACAAACGTTTGCAGTCTAAGCAACAAAATTAATGATCTGTAAGGCCTGATGTTAGAGGCAAACCTGGATATTGTTGCTATCACATGGATGGGATGCAAATATACCAGGACAAAGATGGTCAAAAAGGTGGAAGAGTAACTCTCTATGCAAAGGTCAATATCCAAGTGACTAAAATGCAAGGGACCAGGGGAGAGGAAGAAGTGATAAGGAAACTTTTATCTACGTAGTTGTCTACAGAACTTCAACTCAATCCCAGCAAATTGACAAAGATCTGACTGCAGATATCCAAAAGATATTGTTGTTGCTTAATTTCAACTTACTAGAGGTGGACTGGAAATTTCCATTGTAGATTCGAGGAAAGTGTGGTGCACTGGTTAAAGCTGGATTCAAACCCTCACTGCTCTTTGTGACACTGGGCAAGTCACTTAATCCCCCCATTGCCCAGGTACATCAGATAGATTGTGACCCCCATAGGGACAGATGGGGAATTATGCTTGGAGGAGAAGTAATAAACCCTGATCGATTTTCAGAAGGTTGTGTTCATGAGGAATTAGCTAAAATAAAGGTAGACAAAGCGATGGGGCCAGATGGTGTACATCCGAGGGTGCTGAAGGAACTTAGTAATATAACATAGTAGATAACGGCAGATAAAGACCCGAATGGTCCATCCAGTCTGCCCAATCTGATTCAATCTAAAAATTTGTTGGGTTTTTTTTTTTTTTTTCTTCTTCTCCTTAGCTATTTCTGGGCAAGAATCCAAAGCTCTACCCGGTACTGTGCTTGGGTTCCACCTTCCGAAATCTCCGATAAAACCTACTCCAGCCCATCTACACCCTCCAAGCCATTGCAGCCCTCCCCAGCCCTTCCTCCCCCAAACGGCCATATATAGATACAGACCGTTCAAGTCTGCTCAGTACTGGCCTTAGTTCAATATTTAATATTATTTTCTGATTCTAGATCCTCTGTGTTCATCCCACGCTTCTTTGAACTCAGTCACCGTTTTCCTCTCCACCACCTCTCTCGGGAGCGCATTCCAGGCATCCACCACCCTCTCTCTCCGTAAAGTAGAATTTCCTAACATTGCTCTTGAATCTACCACTCCTCAACCTCAAATTATGTCCCCTGGTTTTACCATGTCCCTTTCTCTGGAAAAGATTTTGTTTTACGTTAATACCTTTCAAAGTCTTTGAACGTCTGAATCATACCTCCCCCTGCCCCTCCTTTCCTCTAAGGCAGCGGTCTCCAACTCAAACCCTTTGCAGGGCCACATTTTGGATTTGTAGGTACTTGGAGGGCTACAGAAAATATAGTTAATGTCTTATTAAAGAAATGACAACTTTGCATGAGGTAAGTACCTACAAATCCAAAATGTGGATTATCTGAAATCTGAAATTATCAGAAACAATTAAGGAAATATTTCTAAACAATAGTTTATAAATCTTTCCTTAATTGCTTCTGATAATTTCAGTTATACACAGCTGAAAGAAGTGCAACATGCAGAAAGTGAAAAACTAGCAAAGTATCAACTGCAAGAGACAAGATTTTGGACCAACTATTTTGAGGCCCTTGGTATTATAAAGAATGTTTCTTTATAGAAAACTTGTGCCTTAAGTGTCCGGTGGTCATGTCTGCAACTGCCTTCAGCTCTCACCTCCTCCAGCACTGGACACGCGCACAAGCTGCACTGCCTCCAATGATTACCTTATGTTCTGGAACATTGCCCATCTCACTACTGTAACCTCACGCAAGCATAAGAACTTCGCCTTCACCAGATACGGTCTCCAAAACTGAACACAATTTGCCAAGTGGGGTCTCACCAACGACCTATACAGGGGTTTCAACACCTTCGTTCTTCTGCTGGTCACGGCACTCTTTATACAGCCCAGCATCCTTCTGGCAGCAGCCACTACCTTGTCACTGTTTTTTCGCCTTTAGATCTTCGGATACTGTCACTCCAAGGTCCCTCTTCTCACCTCCCAGCATATTCGGCTCCTTCCAATTATTAGTCCCCAGATGCATTACTTTGCATTTCTTTGCATTGAATTTTAGTTGCCAAATACTAGACCAAAGTAGCTTGGAGAGACCTAATAAAACAATACAAGATCAAACTTAAGGAAAAACGAAGAGCTTATTACTCCAAACTAATAGGCACAGAATCCTTAGACACAAAGAAACTCTTCCAACTTGTGAAGAACCTCACCGACACTCAACCATTCCTAACCACTCAAGGAATCCACCCTCCAACGGCCACCCAACTAGCGGACCATTTCAAGAATAAGATCGCCAATATTAGAGCCTCCTTCAACAACTCACCGTCCCTCCTAGACGAGATCATAATAAACCCTACAACAGATGAAGCCACTGCAGCTGATAGGCACTGGTCCAACTTTACAAAGGTGCAATGGCTGGACATGAACCGACTCTACAGAAAATACAGTCGAGCGTCATGCGACCTGAACAACTGCCCGTCATATCTACTGACAAATGCATCCCCCAAATTTAGAGCTTGCCTCTTGCAATGGATACAAACAACTCTCACGGAAGGCCAATTCCCACAAGACCTAGGGGAAATCATAATCACCCCAATACTGAAAGATCCCAAAGGACCAATAGACACTCTCTCCAACTACAGACCCATCGTCTCAATTCCATTATATGTTAAACTAATAGAAGGTCTGGTTGCCAAATACCTCACCAACTACCTTGAAGACCACAACCTATTCCACCCAACTCAATCAGGGTTCAGATCTAACCACAGCACCGAGACACTGCTAGCTTCCCTTCTAGATATAGCCAGACAGCACCTTAGCAAAGGAAGAAGGATGCTGATAATTCAACTCGACCTCTCTGCCGCATTCGACCTGGTCGACCACACCATACTTCTTCAGATATTAGAAGCAATAGGGATCTCAGGCGAAGTATACAACTGGTTTCAAGGATTCCTTAAAACAAGAACATACAGAGTAAAAACAAAGGATCTTATATCAGAGCCTTGAACCAACCCCTGCAGAGTACCCCAAGGTTCCCCACTGTCACCCATGCTCTTCAATCTTTACATTTCCTCCCTCGGTACCCTATTAGACAAACTCAACGTAACTTCATTCAGCTATGCAGACGATATCACCATACTCCTCCCCTTTGACACACAAGACCCCACCAAATCAGGCATCCTGGAAAAAACTCTAGAAGCAGTGGAAAAATGGATGACAGAACATAAACTCAAGCTCAACCCAGATAAAACTAAATTTCTACTGCTTGAAAAGGACAAAACCCCTTCTATAACTGAGCTAGAAATAAAAACCACCAAATATCCCCTACAACCCACTCTCAAACTCCTTGGAGTAACAGTAGACAGAGGTTGCACTCTTCAGGTGCAAATCAACAAAATCACACAAAAAGCTTTCTTCACCATGCGCAACCTTCGCAAAATCTGAAAATTCTTTGAAAAAGAACAATTCAGACTCATAGTTCAATACCTAGTCCTAAGTCTATTGGATTACTGCAATATCCTCTACCTTTCTTGTCCTACCTACCTAATAAAACAACTACAGACCATGCAGAACACTGCCCTCAGAATGATCTATTCCCTTGGAAAATTTGACCACATCACCAATGCCTTCCTAGACTCACACTGGCTTCCAATACAAGCCCGCATCCAATTCAAACTATACTGTATGTTATTCAAAACCTTAAAACGGAACGGCACCCACCCACCTAAACAACCGTCTAAACAGGAACCTCTCAACCAGACAGAGGAGAACCCAATCCCCTTTCTCCTTCCCCCCTTTTAAAGGAACTAAACGCAAAAAGATGTATGACAACTTACTTGCAACACATGCAGCTAAATTGGACCCCTCCATCACCAACCTACTGACAGCATCAACTGACCTCAAGGCTTTCCGCAAAGAAATCAAGACCCTACTATTCAAGAAATTCACCCAAACGTCCTAATCCCTTCCTTTCCCCCTCTCTCCCCCTTTTAGAACCCACTCATCAAAATTGCTTTAGACCTTACGCCTTAATGTAATTTGTATTTCTCTTCCTGGAAATGTCCAGTTATCGTTCTGATGTAATTCGCTTAGAACTGAAAGGTACAGGCGGAATATAAGCCAGTAATGTAATGTAATGTAATGTAGACCATTCCTCTAACTTTTGTAGATCCTTTTTCATGTTTTCCACTCCCTCTTCGATGTCTACTCTGTTACAAATCTTGGTATCATCTGCAAAAAGGCACACTTTTCCTTCTAACCCTTCAGCAATGTCACTCACAAACATATTGAACAGGATCGGCCCCAGCACCGAACCCTGAGGGACTCCACTAGTCACCTTTCCTTCCTTCGAGCGACTTCCATTAACCACCACCCTCTGGCGTCTGTCCGACAGCCAGTTTCTGACCCAGTTCACCACCTTGGGTCCTAACTTCAGCCCTTCAAGTTTGTTCAACAGCCTCCTATGAGGAACCGTATCAAAGGCTTTGCTGAAATCCAAGTAAATTACATCTAGCATATGTCCTCGATCCAGCTAACTGGTCACCCAATCAAAAAATTCAATCAGGTTCGTTTGGCACAATTTACTTTTTGTAAAGCCATGTTGCCTCGGATCCTGTAACCCATTAGATTCAAGGAAATACACTATCTTTTCTTTCAGCAACACTTCCATTATTTTTCCAACAACTGAAGTGAGGCTCACCGGCCTGTAGTTTCCTGCTTCATCCCTGTGACCACTTTTATGAATAGAGACCACATCCGCTCTCCTCCAATCCCCAGGAATCACTCCCGTCTCCAGAGATTTGTTGAACAAGTCTTTAATAGGACTCGCCAGAACCTCTCTGAGTTCCCTTAGTATCCTGGGATGGATCCCGTCTGGTCCCATCGCTTTGTCCACCTTCAGTTTTTCAAGTTGCTCATAAACACCCTCCTCCGTGAACGGCGCAGAATCTACTCCATTTTCTCGTGTAACTTTGCCGGACAATCTCGGTCCTTCTCCAGGATTTTCTTCTGTGAACACAGAACAGAAGTATTTGTTTAGCACATTTGCTTTCTCCTCATCACTCTCCACATATTGGTTCCCAGCATCTTTTAGCCTAGCAATTCCATTTTTCATCTTCCTCCTTTCACTAATATATCTGAAAAAATTTTTGTCTACCTTTTTTACATTTTTAGCCATATGTTCTTCTGCCTGTGCTTTTGCCAGACGTATCTCTCTCTTGGCTTCTTTCAGTTTCACCCTGTAGTCCTTTCTGCTCTCCTCTTCTTGTTTTTTTTTATATTTCACGAACGCCAACTCTTTCACCTTTATTTTCTCAGCCACTAGGTTGGAGAACCATATCGGCTTCCTTTTTCTCTTGTTTTTATTGATTTTCTTCACATAAAGGTCCGTAGCCATTTTTATCGCTCCTTTCAGCTTAGACCACTGTCTTTCCACTTCTCTTATGTCCTCCCATCCTAACAGCTCTTTCTTCAGGTACTTTTCCATTGCATTAAAGTCCGTACGTTTGAAATCTAGGACTTTAAGTATCGTGCGGCCGCTCTCCACTTTAGCCGTTATATCAAACCAAACCGTTTGATGATCGCTACTTTCCAGGTGAGCACCCACTCGAACATTATTATTAATTATTATAATTATTATTGGGGGGCGCTGTTGAGCCCGACGAAGATGGTCGCCTGAACAACCGGCTCCAGCAACCTTTACCATCTTTCTTCTATCTGGCTGGTGTCAGACCCCTCAATCCAACTCCATCTGCACTGTAAACGATGGCTGCAGCTACCAAGGGCAAGAGGCACAAACCTGACCCTCCCTCTCCTGCAAAGGATTCAAAATCGGAGACACATGATGGCCCTGAGGCTCCCTCCATGTCTGATTTGTGGAATGCTATTAAAACGGTCCAAGATCTGATGACTGAGACCAAAGATGCCATCTCCGAGCTTAAGGATGACCTTTCCACAATACAAAATGAACTGACCACCTTCAAATTAAAAATAGCGGATTTGAAAATAAAATCAGCGACTACAGATGCCAATGTTAAGGCACTGCAGGGCCACGTGAAACGCACGTTGGCCCTAGAAAAAGAGATGGAAGACGTGAGTAACCGTTCGCGCCGAAATAACCTGCATCTTTTAGGGGTCCCGGAAGGTCAAGAGGGTAATAATATGGTGGCATTCCTAGAGTCCTTTATTCCCAAATTACTGGACCTCCACTTTAAACATGATTTTGAGATTGAGCGCGCTCACCGCTCACCATCCTCCCGGTTCCCGCGTGATCGCCGTCCACGACCCATTGTGCTTCGGATCCTCCGCTACCCACAGGTCATCGAAATTCAACAAAAAGCCCGATCCATGGCGCCTGTGACCCACGAGGGAAATAAAATCCTCTTCCTTCCAGATCTTCACAAGAATACCGTTAAAGCCCGCCAGCAACTCCTTGCATTCAGACCGCAATTGAAGAAGATGGGAGCCCGTTACGGACTGTTCTATCCGGCGAGAATGAGGGTTACTTTCCTGAATCAAACGCGGGACTTCTCTGACCCGGAGCTCCTGGCTACTTACATCGAGGAGACTTTGCCGACCCCGATTGACTCTGTATGAGCTTGCCCCTGCTGTGCCTGCTGCTCGTCTCTCATGCTGCCTTTGAAAAGTGACTTTTATACCTTTGTTTTCAAATTTTAAATTGCATAAATATTATACCATGACTCTCTCTCTTTTTGCTTTAACCTGCTTGAATGGCTCCTTTCTATATTTCTTTCTACCTCATTTGCCTTCTTGCCATGTGTGCTGGTCCTCTCTTCATGTTCTTCGCTCTCTTTTCTTTACTGCCATGTGACTTTGCTCTGCAGGATCATCCACCTCGGCCATTTTGCTCTTCTGTCCCTACCTTTACTTCGATTTTGCCTTTCTTTTCTGTAAGTAACTCCTTACTGCTAACTGCCTCGTATCTCTAACACTTTCCTGCAGTGTTATTTTTTCACAATATGCTCCTTATTTGTAGTTAACAATTATTGGCTATGCTTCACAATACTGAGTACTGGTTAGCCGAGTTCGGGTGCCTTGCTTCTGCATTTTACTCTTATTTCCCCCTTCTCTGTGCACTTCCCTTACAGCTACTACTGTCTATATCTCTCCGTCATGTTTACTGATTAAACTGCAGCGCTACTGAGCATTTGTTTACTTCTTTTTTGTTTTTCCTGCTTTTCTGCGTTTTGTTTTTCTCGCTTATTATTAACTACTAGCTGATTACCCGGCGTTGCCCGGATATTTATTTATCCCAAAATGTCCAACCCCCTACATATCCCACCCTCCTATGTCCCACATGTCCCACCCCCACCCCCACATGTCCCATATGCCCCACCCCCATGTCCCAACCCCCTACCCTCCACATGTCCCAAAGGAATGTCCCTCTCTATGGGGCTGAACTTAGACTTAAACGGCATCGGGAGTGTTGGTATTCATCTATGCGAGCCCGAAAACTATGGGTTGGACATTAATATCTGTCGCTTTTGATAATTTTAACATATCACCCCCTTCCCACCCCCACAGTATTTTACCCCGTCCCACCTGCACAATATTTTTCCCCAGATAGTAAGTCATATGTGTACCAAGTTTGGTTGAAATATTTCCATGCGTTTCAGAGTTATGCTGAGTATTCATCTGTGAGCCCGAAAACGCTATGGGGTAGATACTAAAATCTGTCATTTTCAATCATTTATACATATCCCCCCCTTCCCACCCCCACAGTGTTTGTCCTCAGATAGTAAGTAATGTGTATGTCAAGTTTGGTTGAAATCTGTCCATGCATTGAAGAGTTATGCTGGAACATACATACATACACACACACACATATATTCAAATTATAATCTGAAATATTTGACAAAATGAATACAATACAACTAACGCAAAACGTGATTATAAACAACATTTTTAGTGTCACCTCCTGGAGCAACAACATATAAATTCTTGGGTGAACCCACCCTTGAGCAAGCAACATAGAGTTGTGGGCTGCGAGACCCCAAGAACATATCACCCCAGGTAGTGAGGGATCTGCATACCAAGTTTCGTTCAAATCGGTCAAGCCGTTTTTGCATTACTGTGAGAATGGCAGCTTTTTACATTTTTTCCATTGACATGAATGGGTGAAATCTGATTTTCTGTTTGTAGCTCCGCCCATGTGTGCAGGTGGACCGCGAGACCCCCAAAACATATCACCCCAGGTAGTGAGGGATCTGCATACCAAGTTTCGTTCAAATCGGTCAAGCCGTTTTTGCATTACTGTGAGAATGGCAGCTTTTTACATTTTTTCCATTGACATGAATGGGTGAAATCTGATTTTCTGTTTGTAGCTCCGCCCACGTGTGCAGGTGGGCCGCGAGACCCCCAAAACATATCACCCCAGGTAGTGAGGGATCTGCATACCAAGTTTCGTTCAAATCGGTCCCACAGCTTTTTACATTTTTTCCATTGACTTGAATGGGTGAAATCTGAATTTCTGTTTGTAGCTCCGCCCACGTGTGCAGGTGGGCCGCGAGACCCCCAGAACATATCATCCCAGGTAGTGAGGGATCTGCATACCAAGTTTCGTTCAAATCGGTCAAGCCGTTTTTGCATTACTGTGAGAATGGCAGCTTTTTACATTTTTTCCATTGACATGAATGGGTGAAATCTGATTTTCTGTTTGTAGCTCCGCCCACGTGTGCAGGTGGGCCGCGAGACCCCCAGAACATATCACCCCAGGTAGTGAGGGATCTGCATACCAAGTTTCGTTCAAATCGGTGCTACAGCTTTTTACATTTTTTCCATTGACTTGAATGGGTGAAATCTGATTTTCTGTTTGTAGCTCCGTCCACGTGTGCAGGTGGGCCGCGAGACCCCCAGAACATATCACCCCAGGTAGTGAGGGATCTGCATACCAAGTTTCGTTCAAATAGGTCAAGCCGTTTTTGCGTGATCGCGGCACATACATACATACATCCGATTTTATATATATAGATTCTGTTTTAGTTCAAAATATTTTTATTGATTTTATAGGTATAAAATAAACAAGAATAGGCTTCTGAGAAAGCCCAACAAGAAAAAGAAGTGACAGCTCCTTTCAAGTACATCACCACAATAAGATAATATATCGGTAGCAAACATATAAGCAAACATATAAGCATATAAACTGATTTTCACAGATATACCTAAACCACTCGAGTTTACCAGTGTAGTGGATGAACAACCACTAGCAGTGGAAAAACAGGATATCACCTTAAAGGATTTATGGTTAGGTATTTCTAGAGTTGAGAGGTTTCTCAGAGAATCAATGAAACAAACATCTGATTTCTCACAGTCTGTGGTTCAAAAGTTTGAGAATGTGGACGCCAATTTAAGTTGTTTGGAAACTAGATTAGGTGTGATTGAAACTCAAAGTAACCCATTGCAATCTGTTTCACTATCTGCTGTCAAAGATTCTACGTCTTTGCATTTAAAAATGGAAATGTTAGAAAATATGCATCGGGGGAAGAATCTCCGCTTGGTTAATTTCCCAGTGACTCATTTGTTACTACCAGAAATATTATTAAGAAAATATTTTAAGGAAATACTGGGATTTTCCAATAATTGTTATCATATTCCCCAGAAGAAAAAGGAAACTGTACAGGATGTGGACCATCTGGTAACTGATGATGTTAATTTGACGGAGTTTTTGGAAGACTCTCAAGATGTTACTCAGACTCGGTCCACAATGATTCTAACGTGTGAGTGAGACAGATAAAATGTTGTTAATGAAACTTTACTTTGAAAATAGACTGACCAAGTTCTGTGGGGATTGGGTTAGTATTTTTCCTGATGTCTCAACAGCTACCTAGTTTAGAAGAAAATACTTTCTGAAATTAAGAACTAGAGTATTGGCACTTGAGGCATCATTTTATTTGAAGTTTCCTTGCAAATGTTTGGTTAAGTCACAAGACACCGAATTTGTCTTTTGGGATCCCATTCAATTGCAACAATTTTTATTAGCACGTGAACAGAAGTGAGATTTCTTTTCTTTTCTATTTTTTCATTCTTTGATGATAAATTAGGTTAGGAATGTCCATGTCCTAATTAAGTAGGGAATGATTTGGGTTCATTGGAATTCAACCCATTTCTTTGCTTTCCTTTAAAATTTCGTTGGTAAATAAGCAATATGCTCCCCCTTTTTGTGGGCTTGTAAAGGATTGTTTATTTTGCATTGTTTGTTGTAATGAAAATTTGTATGGAAACCTTTTTTTTCCTTGATATCAGTATGATATTGTAAATTTATTAAACTCTAATAAAAAAAAAAAAAAATACAAGTGGGGATGGGGGATGATAGAATGAGATGGGAACGGAGACAAAACTATTTTTACAGCAACTCTCAAGCAACCAGCAACACAGTTATCCAGCATCCACCAATCCCCATGGGTGCTGGATAATAGAGCCTACACTGGCTTTAAGAGACCAGAACAATAATATTGGAGCTCATACAAATTCTGGTCTTTTATTTAGGTCATATGCAGATTTTGCGCATTTATTGTACAAGGGAATATTAAAGTAATTCACGTTTTTCCATTTCTACTAAAAGTCTCATCTCATTATAAGCCTCGTGTCTCTTCCAGGAATGTCACTGGGCAGTAGAGCTTCTCCAGGCTTCTACACGAATACTTCACTGCAGGAGGTGGGAATAAAAGGGGAATCAGCGATGCTACCCTGCACCTTTTCAAGCAGAACTCCATCCTATAACGGGACAATTGTGGTGATCTGGAGGACAAAGAAAGCGTTTCTTGGACCACTGATCTTCCAGTGCTCCATCATGAACAGCACCTCTGGAAACCACAGCTCTAATAACTGTACAGAATGGGACAGAGAGACCCATCGCTACCGACTGGTGGGAGATCCTCGGAGGTACAACCTCTCTCTGCAGATCCGTAATGTGGCATATGATGACAAGAAATTCTACTACTGTCGTGTCGAACTCCGCAACATAAGAGGGGAAAGCTGGACAGACAAAACAGGAACCAATTTCACTGTAGTAGGTAAGAGACTTTTGGCATGACCACACTCTTATTTCCAAAAGTGGCTAAAATGGCAACTTTTGGGTCAGGAGCTGGTGGGTCACAGGACACACTGCCCAGTGCTGAGAAGGAACTGGTGCATTGTGGAAAGATCCAAATGTGCACACTGTCTCACACATATGTGAGCAAGTTTTTTCTCATAGTCTGGTTTTCAGCATTATTTTTTAAAGCTTTGAACGAGGTTTGCAGAATTAATTGTGTTGTAAATGATTATTGTTATTTTGTAATGCTGTTTTATGTTCTTTTATGTTGTAGGATTGGTAAGTTAATTTATTGTGTATGTAATGTTGTTACCCGCTTAGAATTTTAGGTTATGCAGGTTAGGAAAACCAAAAAAAACTGCAGACAATGTACAAGATGCAGGCAAAATTTATTGTACCGAAATTAGGATGCAGTAATATAAAAACCTTTTTACCAACCAAGGGACCCGACATAGTCCATGTTTCGGACAACACACCTTCGTCAGGGGTCCATGGTAAATAAGGGTCTTTTGAGACCCTTCACTTTTGGCTGCGACCCTTGGCGAACTAATCATACAGGCTTTTGTTGTTACCTTTATTTTTTGCGGTATACTTTATACCTTATTTACCATGGACCCCTGACGAAAGTGTGTTGTCCAAAACACGGACCGTGTCGGGTCCCTTGGTTGGTAAAAAGGTTTTTATATTACTGCATCTTAATTTTGGTACAATAAATTTTGCCTGCATCTTCTGTCTGCAGTTTTTTTGGTTTTCCTGGTTTGGTGATTTTACTGCATATTTGGTTGGATTTCCTTTTTTGCTCAGGTTATGCAGGTTATACATTTTTAAATAAATGTCCTGAGATAGTGACCCCTGGAGGTCTGTTTTCCTGCTAGAGTAGGTACGCTTGGTAAGTAGGGGCTAGGCTCTGAAACAAGTGACATTCCTCTTCCGGACGAAGCCAGGTCTCAACCAAGCAGAGGATATGGAGTTTATGGTGCAACGGAAGATCAGACATGAGACTTAGAACAAATGGAGAGGCAAATCAATAGACCACAAGCCATCTGAGGCCAGGAGAGGCCTGGAGAATTCAAGAAAGCCTGGGGTCTCTTAGAAAGAGGAAGAGATCATGGTTACTGCGGATGGGCAGACTGGATGGGCCATTTGGCCTTTATCTGCCATCATGTTTCTATGTCACCTGTACCTTAATAAGGGCCACATGTTGACTCTAAATCTAACAATAGTTTTCGTCTTATCACATCCTGTTTTTAAGTTATGCCTCAGTTTGTGTTTATATCATTTTCGTCAATAACGCTACCGTGAAGTGTTGGTATTTTACTATTTCTGTAACACCGTGTCTCTCAACTTGTGGGCCCCAAAGAGATTCCAGGTGTTCCACAAGAGAATCCAGAATTTTACTTTAAATTCCTTTTATAAGTATACTCTAGAATAGATGACATGTACATTGCGTGCACAAGAGTCTGTCAATGTTATGAGTATCTGCATGTGTAAGGATACAATCGCCCAGACAAACATCATTCTTCAATATGATTGGTCCTTCAAAACTAATGGCAAGTAATTTCAGTTTTATATTCTATGCAATAGTTTTTCTAACTTTAGCAACAAAGCAATCAAGGCTTTGTTACCATTTGGCTCTTCTTATCTTTGCAAACTTGGATTTTCAGCTCTGACAGAAATTAAATCGAAAAAAGAGACAAACTGGATGATGAAATGCGTGTTTGCTTGTCAACTATCGAGCCACATTTTGAGTTAATTTGCATTCAAAAACAAGCATATCCATCACATTGATTAACAATTCTATTCTATCTACTTTAGTTTCACCGCCCTGCAAACTGTCAGATCCCATTTGCATAAGCCTCGAATAGTTATGATTTTATACTGAACTTATTTTATTAAAGTATAAAAAGAGATAATATTCCGTACAATTGTCATTTTATAAACACAAATAATACAGAGAAACAAGGATCAACAAAACCCCTGTCTCCCCTCCCTTTCACAAATATCTCCTCCACTATTGTGAAAACTGAATAAACCAAATTACTACAGAATGCTACATAGAAAAATCAAGCTAACAGAATATTTCAGTCGCACATGGCAGGAATAGTGTTAGGAGAGAGCAACTAGGGTAACTGCCCCCTGGCCAGAGAGAGAGAGAGCTCTAAGCCAGCTGGAAGCTAAAGAAGCACAGCCTGGACTTTGCGGTCCCCAGTTATGTCTAATACCAGCTCTAGCAGGATACATATTTCAAATCTGAAATATTCTAATCACAAAATATAAAATAAATGAATTTTTTTCTACCTTTTGTTGTCTGGTAATTTTATTCTTCAAATCACATTGGTCTCATTGGCTTTGGGTTCCTTCTGTTTTCATTGTGGCATGACTGGCTCCTGAAGGTAAAATAGGCACAAGAGGAGCTGGGGAGGAGATGCTGAGGCTTATACGGGCGCAATTTTTTTTTTTTTACCACAGGAGTAAGACTTTTCACCGCTCCCACGGAGTGGTAAAAGGTCTTGGCCCCGTTCCCGTGGGGCGGTGAAAGGTCTTGTCCCCATTCCTGCGTTAAACCAGTTGCACATGTCTCCATTCCTATGGATTTACTGCGGTGACTCACGGTTTACCACGGTAAACGGTCCCTGTGTCATTCTCTAATGCCTATACTAAGCCCTTTAGAATTCAGACACAGTCTCTGTCTCCACCACTTCTTCTGGGAGACTGTGATCGCATGCATGCCTTATCAGACTGCGTAACAATGCCCACTTGTATATTAATCATATTATATATATAAATCCATTTACATATATGCAGGTGCTTATTTTGTCTCTAGGGCAATGGAGGATTAAGTGACTTGCCCAGGGGCAGCACTGGGATTTGATCCCACAACCTCTGAGTTCAGAGGCATCAACTCCTGTTTCAATCATAGGTCAGAAAATCCTACAGTTTAGTTATATTTGAAAGTAAAATCTTTGAATAAACAACTGTCTTGAGCTAGTGACTACACAAGGCACTTTCATGATGGCGTTGGGGGAGAAACTTTTAAGTGGCAGTCTATGAACAGCCTAAATGTTAAGATAATTGAGCCCCTTTAAGAAATAACCCAGAAGCATCAGGCTCCAGCTTGGTGGCCCAATGTTCTAAGGCAAATTGTTAGCAGGGGCATTTTACTGGCTAAGAACATCAGAATAGCCTTACTGGGTCAGACCAATGGTCCATCAAACCCAGTAGCCCAGGTATATAAGAAATAAAATTATTATTATTATTATTATTCTCACGATGGCCAATCCAGGTCCCTAGTACTTGGCCAAACCCAAGGAGTAGCAACATTCCATGCTACTGATCCAGGTCTTTCTCAATAGACTATGGACTTTTCTTCCAGGAATTTGTCCAAACCTTTCTTAAAACCAACTACACTATTCGCTCTTACCACAACCTCTGGCAATGTGCTCCAGAGCTTAACTATTCTCTGAGTGAAAAAGAATTTCCGCCTATTGGTTTTAAAAGTATTTCCCTGTAACTTCATTGAGTATCCCCTAGTCTTTGTAATTTTTGAAGGAGTGAAAAATTGATCCACATGTACCCATTCTACTCCACTCAGGATTGTAGACTTCAAGGAAGGAAAGGAGATGTCAGAGCATGGAGGGGGGAGAGATGGAAGGGAAGGAGAGATGTAGGGGGCATGGGGGAGGAAAGGGAAGGAGACAGAGATGCCAGACGATTGAGAAGGGAGGAAAAGGAAAGAGAGGAGATGCCAGAGCAGGAGGGGGAGGGAGAGATGGAAGGCGAAGAGAGAGATACCAGTGTATAGGGATGAGAAGGGATGGAGACTGAGATTGCCAGACCATTGGGAAGGTTGGGAAGGAGGGAAAGGAAGGAAAGGAGATGCCAGAGGTAGAAGGAGAAGAAAGGAGAGAGATCTCATGGCATGGGGGCAGGGAATCAGATGCCAGACCATGGGGCGAGTTGGGGTGGGAAAAAGTGAAGGTAAGGAGGAGAGATGCCAGAGCATGGGGGAAAAAGTGGAGACAGAAAGAGAATATTGGAAGGCACAGAGAAAGAGGGCAAATGCTGGATGGAATGGAGAGTGAAGAGAAGATGAGGAAAGTAGAAATCAGAGATGACAAAAGGTAGAAAAAAAGATTATTCTTCTTTTTGCTTTAGAATAAAATAGTATTGTAGCTGTATTGATAAACTTAAATAGAAAATGGAAATAAGGTACCAATTGGACTAATTTTAATACATTTTTAACTAACTTTTAAGAACATAAGAAGTTGCCTCCGCTGAGGCAGACCAGAGGTCCATCTCGCCCAGCGGTCCGCTCCCGTGGTGGCCCATCAGGCCCATTGCCTGAGCGATGGTCCCAGACTATCCCTATAACCTACCGCTACTCCTATCTGTACCCCTCAATCCCTTTATCCTCTAGGAACCTATCCAAACCTTCTTTGAAGCCTTGTAATGTGCTCCGGCCTATCACAGCCTCCAGAAGCGCGTTCCATGTATCCACCACCCTCTGGGTGAAAAAGAACTTTCTGGCATTTTTTTAAACCTGTCCCCTTTTAATTTCTCCGAGTGCCCCCTTGTACTTGTGGTTCCCCATAATCTGAAAAATCTGTCCCTGTCTACCTTTTCTATACCCTTCAGGATCTTGAAGGTTTCTATCATGTCTCCTCTAAGTCTCCGCTTTTCCAGGGAGAACAGCCCCAGCTTTTTCAGTCTGTCAGTATATGAGAGGTTTTCCATACCCCTTATCAGTTTAGTTGCTCTTCTCTGGACTCCCTCAAGTACCGCCATGTCCTTCTTGAGGTACGGCGACCAGTAATGGACACAGTACTCCAGATGAGGTCGCACCATTGCACGATACAGTGGCAGGATGACCTCCTTTGTACTGGTCGTGATACCCTTTTTAATGATACCCAACATTCTGTTTGCTTTTCTTGAGGCTGTGGCGCACTGTGCCGACGCCTTCAAAGATGTGTCTACCATCACTCCCAGGTTTCTTTCAAGGTTACTTACCCCTAGCAGTGATCCCCCCATTTTGTAGCTGAACATCGGGTTCTTTTTCCCTACATGCATGACCTTGCATTTCCCTAGGTTAAAGCTCATTTGCCATTTTTGGCCCATTCTTCTAGGTCGTTAGGTCCCTTTGCAGATCTTCGCAGTCTTCCATGGTTTCAACCCTGCGGTAGAGTTTGGTGTCATCCGCAAATTTAATAACTTCGCAATTTGTTCCCGCCTCCAGGTCATTTATAAATATATTGAACAGGAGCGGTCCCAGCACCGATCCCTGCGGAACTCCACTCGTGACCCAATGCCAGTCTGAGTAATGGCCCTTTACTCCAACCCTCTGTTTCCTGTCTTCCAGCCAGTTTTTGATCCATCGGTGGACCTCCCCTTGCACCCCGTGTTTCCACAGCTTTTTAAGCAGTCTTTCGTGCGGTACCTTGTCGAAGGCTTTTTGAAAGTCAAGGTAAATGATGTCAATGGATTCCCCTTTATCCACCTGTCTGTTTACCCCCTCAAAGAAGTACAATAAGTTTGTGAGGCATGACCTACCCTTGCAGAAGCCGTGTTGGCTCGACTTTAGCTGTCCATTGTTTTCTATGTGTTCACAGATACTGTCCTTAATCAGTGCTTCCATCATCTTTCCCGGGACCGAGGTCAAGCTCATCTGCCTGTAGTTTCCCGGGTCCCCCCTTGAACCCTTCTTGAAGATGGGCGTGACATTTGCAATTTTCCAATCCTCCGGGATCTCTCCAGTTTTTAAGGATAGGTTACATATTTGGCGAAGTGGCTCTGCTATTTCGTTCCTTAGTTCCTTGAGTACCCTTGGGTGAATGCTGTCTGGACCTGGCGATTTGTCTCTCTTTAGTCTGTCTATCTGCCTGAGGACATCCTCTTGGCTTACCTCTAGTTGGACCAGCTTTTCATCCCGATCCCCATTTACGATGTCCTCCGGTTCCGGAATATTGGATGTGTCCTCCCTCGTGAAGACTGACGTGAATAACTTATTTAACCTGTCAGCTATCTCTTTTTCCTCTTTTACCACTCCTTTTTTGTCTCCATCATCCAATGGCCCCACTTCTTCCCTTGCCGGTTGCTTCCCCTTCACATATCTGAAGAACGATTTGAAGTTTGTTGCTTCCCCTGCCAGTCTCTCCTCATATTCTCTTTTAGCTTTCCTAACCACACGGTGACACTCCCTTTGGTGTTCTTTGTGCTCCTTTTGGTTGTCCTTTGTTTGGTCCTTTTTCCATTTTTTGAACGATGCTTTCTTGTCACTTATCGCCTTTTTCACTGCAGTTGTTATCCACGCTGGGTTTTTTGTTCGTTTTTTTTGCACCCCTTCCTGAATCTGGGGATGTACAGGTTCTGTGCCTCTTGCACCGTGCCCTTGAGTAGGGAGCAGACTTTTTCTACAGACTCCATCTTCCTTGCGCTGCCGTTGAGTTTCTTTCCCACCATTTTCCTCATGCCATCATAATTCCCTTTTCTGTAGTTGAGTGCTGTCGCTGTGGTTCTTTTCACGTTTGATGATCCAATTTCCAGCTTGCACTGGATCATGTTGTGATCGCTGTTTCCTAGGGGTCCTAGCACCGCCACCTCCTTTGCAGGTCCCCCTAGCCCATTGAGGATTAGGTCAAGAGTGGCATCCCCCCGTGTTTGGAGACCAAAATCCTCTACCTCAGGCAGTGGCATAACAAGGGGTGGGGGAAAGGCAGTCTGCCCCAGGTGCAGATCCTAGGAGGTGCTCCTCTGATCCCTTTTTATATGGGGGGGGGGTTTAAAAAATGATCGGCCCTGGGTGTCACATACCCTAGCTACGTCACTGACCCTAACCCAACTTTAGAATTGCCCCCTAAAACAACCTTTCCACACGCCCAAATCCACAGAGATGCTACTGGATTATCCCCAAATGGAGACCCCACTCACACACACCATCCTGCAGAGATACTTTCCTCAGCATTATACTCTCAAATTGACTCCAACAGATGTCTACTTTGGGACGAACGCCTTCCCCAGAACTGAGAGAGACGTCTCCCTTGGACCTAAAGTCTCCCCCCAAACCAAAATGTTGGTCTGCAGGTGAAAAACATTTTCTCTCCGTCTTGCTGCACAGAATGTGGTACATTTTATCTGCACTGCTCTTACTTTACAGACGCCGTATAGGCAATAATTCCTTTCTGTATGTCTTTACAGCACGACCCAGGATAATCCGCCTGACGCTCAGTGGGAATGTCTCTGTGGGGCGCTCGCTGGAGTGTGTGGTTGAAGGATTGCCGCTTCCCAGCATCACTTGGGTCAGGCCAGAAAAGAATGAGATGCCAACGCCAGAAGAGACCAAATATGCTGAGCAGGACCAAATCCAGAGCAAGCTCTCTGTGAGTCAGAATGGGACGTACACCTGCAGAGCCCAAAACGAGTACGGGCAGGATGCGGAAGAGCTCCATGTTGGGGAGAAGCCCAGTGAGACCCAAAGAACGATTATTCTGCTGCTGCTGGGTCTACTGCTTCTGCTGGGTCTGGGAATAGCAGCTGTTATCTTCATGCACAGGAGATACAAAGGTAAAAGGAACAAAGAGGCACAACTAGGCGGCTGCCTGGTGTAAACCCTGGATGCTGGGTGGAAGGGGCTCACATCAGATTTGTTGGTTTCGGACTAAAGAGTGGTACGGGAACAAGGATTCATCCCCGTTCCCTCACGTCCACCCAATGCAGTGCGTTTATCATCCCTGTCCCCGCAGTCTTAATGTTCTTCCCCGCGTGTGTACAGAAAACCAAACATCAGCTCAATGCTAGTGATATTTTAGTCCAGACAATAATTTTAGTTCTAATTATTCACGTGCAAAACACAGAATTTTAATTCTTATTTAATTCTAGTTGTATCAGTGATGAAAATTTGTAGTTCTTATTCAGTTCCCAAAATCGCAACTGATTTTTTTTAATTATGAGCAAAAGAGACACAATTAACATAGAAACATAGAAGATGACGGCAGATAAGGGCCATAGCCCATCAGGTCTGCCCACTCTACTGACCCATCCCCAAGTCTAGTATCCTAGGGATCCCACTCCTGGTGACCCTCTAAGGGATCCCACATGCAAACATATACCGCCCTCAGAATATCACACCCCCTTTTACAAATGTCAAGCTGCTCTTAGGAATAGAATGTGCAGCTCAGCAATTAAGAACATAAGAACATAAGAAGTTGCCTCCGCTGAGGCAGACCAGAGGTCCATCCTGCTCAGCGGTCCGTTCCCGCGGTGGCCCATCAAGCCCATTGCCTGAGATCTATCTGTATCCTTCAATCCCTTTTTTTTCCAGGAATCTATCCAAACCTTCTTTGAAACCATTTAATGTTTTCTTGTCTACAACAGCCTCTGGAAGCGCGTTCCATGTATCCACCACCCTCTGAGTGAAGAAGAACTTCCTAGCGTTTGTTCTAAACCTGTCCCCTTTCAGTTTCTCCGAGTGCCCCCTTGTACTTGTGGTGCCCCTTAATTTGAAAAATCTGTCCCTGTCTACTTTTTCTATGCCTTTCAGGATCTTGAAGGTTTCTATCATGTCTCCTCTAAGTCTCCGCTTTTCCAGGGAGAAAAGTCCTAGCTGTTTTAATCTGTCGGTATATGGGAGATTTTCCATTCCCTTTATCAGTTTAGTCGCTCTTCTCTGTACTCCCTCTAGTATCGCCATGTCCTTCTTGAGGTGCGGCGACCAGTACTGGACACAGTACTCCAGATGCGGCCGCACCATTGCACGATACAGCGGCATGATGACTTCCCTCGTCCTGGTCGTGATACCCTTCTTAATGATACCCAACATTCTGTTAGCTTTCCTTGCTCACGTTTCTCGGCAGTGTGACTTTGTAAAGGGAGATGGAGTTAGTGCTTTTTCTAAGTGTAAGAACAAACCAAGAGCACATGGTCTTCCCTTCTGCCCCCGTCTGTGGTCCAAACTATAGGCAGTGGAACACTGTTTAGTTTGGGAGGACCCAGAGGCTCCGCCCTAGGCCCTAGCGGAGTCCTGCGGCACGATCTCTCACCAGCTCCCAACCCCCACTTGCTCCCGGTGCTGTACTTTTAAATCTTTGGAGGCCACGCAGTGTCAATGAGCCCCCGGAAGTAGAATGAAGGTTCTGGGGCAAGTCTGCTCGTTGACGCTACGTGGTGGCTGCCCAAAGATTTAAAAGTACAGTACCAGCAGTTGGTGGTAAAGCAGAGGCATAAGCAACCGGCGATCGCCAAACTTTGGGGATGCCGTGGCCCCTGTGGCCTCCCCTGTTCTGATGCCCATGGTCCAAACTCTCCCCTTCTCTCTCAACCCACATCTATCTTTAAATTTATTTTCTAGAGGTTGCTGACAGCAGTGATTCACAGACAAGACACAGCAGAGGAAAGGGTCCTATGAATTACTTCTGGAGCCATGGAATCGAGGGCAAAATCCTCATGTGAATAATAAAAACTGGGAAACAGAGAGTGGAGGTAAATGGACAATACTCAAACTGGAAAAGCGTCACGTGTGGAGTGCCGCAGGGTTCGGTGCTTGGACCCGTGCTCTTCAACATATGTATAAATGACCTAGAAATTGGTACGACGAGTGAGGTGATTAAATTTGCAGACGATACAAAGTTATTCAGAGTAGTGAAGATACAGAAGGATTGTGAAGACCTGCAACTTGACATAAACACGCTCGAGAAATGGGCTGCGACATGGCAAATGAGGTTTAACGTGGATAAGTGCAAGGTGATGCATGTCATATGCACGAATACAGGATGTCCGGTGCAGTACTTGGAGAGACACCCCCCCCCCCCAGGAAAGAGACTTGGAAGTTAATGAAGCCGTCCACACAATGCACAACTGCGGTGAAAAAGGTGAACAGAATGCTAGGAGATCACGAACAGATCGGAGAAGGTTATCATGCCGCTGTACCGGGCCATGATACACCCCCACCTGGAATACTGCGTCCAGCACTGGTTGCCATACATGAAGAAGGTCACGGTACTACTCGAAAGGGTCCAGAGAAGAGCGACTAAAATGGTTAAGGGGCTGGAGGAGTTGCCATACAGCGAGAGATTAGAGAAACTGGGCTTCTTCTCCCTTGAAAAGAGGAGACTGAGAGGGACATGATCGAAACATTCAAGATAATGAAGGGAATAGACTTAGTAGATAAAGACAGGTTGTTCACCCTCTCCAAGGTAGAGAGAATGAGAGGGCACTCTCTAAAGTTAAAAGGGGATAGATTCCGTACAAACGTAAGGAAGTTTTTCTTCACCCAGAGAGTGGTAGAAAACTGGAACGCTCTTCTGGAGTCTGTCATAGGGGAAAACACCCTCCAGGGATTCAAGACAAAGTTAGACAAGTTCCTGCTGAACCAGAACGAACACAGGTAGGGCTGGTCTCATTAAGGCACTGGTCTTTGACCTAAGGGCCGCCGCAGGAGCGGACTGCTGGGTACGTGGACCACTGGTCTGACCCAGCAGTGGCAATTCTTATGTTCTTATAGAAGACAAGTTTAAAGGCAAGTGGGAGAGGGGAGGGGAGTGGAGGGTGTTATGCCTGGCTGAGGTGAGTGTGTGGTGCAATGGTTAGATCTACAGTCTCAGCACCCTGTGTTTGTGGGATCAAATCCCATGCTGAATCACAGTTACCGGCTGCTAGAGTCCACCTTGGAGATCAGCGCCCAAGAAAAGGATCTGGGTATCATCGTAGATAATACGATGAAACCTTCTGCCCAATGTGCAGCGGCAGCCAAAAAAGCAAACAGGATGCTAGGAATTATTTAAAAAGGGATGGTTAATAAGACTAAGAATGTTATAATGCCCCTGTATCGCTCCATGGAGCGACCTCATCTGGAGTATTGCGTTCAATTCGGGTCTCCTTATCTCAAGAAAGACATAGCGGTGCTAGAAAAAGTTCAAAGAAGAGCGACCAAGATGGTAAAAGGGATGGAACTCCTCTCGTATGAGGAAAGACTAAAACAGTTAGGACTCTTCAGCTTGGAAAAGAGATGGCTGAGGGGAGATAGGATTGAAGTCTACAAAATCCTGAGTGGAGTAGAAAGGGTACAAGTGGATTGATTTTTCACTCCGTTGAAAATTACAAAGACAAGGGGACACTCGATGAAGTTACAGGGAAATACTCTTAAAACCAAATGGTGGAAAATTTTTTTCTCAAAGAATATTCAAGCTCTGGAACACGGTTGTCAGAGGATGTGGTAAGAGCGGATAGCGTAGCTGGTTTTAAGAAAGGTTTGGACAAGTTCCTGGAGGAAAAGTCCATAGTCTGTTATTGAGATGGAATATTGCTACTCCTTGGGTTTTGGCCAGGTACTAATGACCTGGATTGGCCACTGTGAGAACGGTCTACTGGGCTTAATGGAACATAGGTCTGACCCAGTAAGGCTATTCTTATGTTCTTAAGTGGTTCAGGCTTGACAACCAGTGGTGGGACCAGTGAAGAGAGTCCTTAGGGCGTGTGTCTTCAATAAGACGGCTGAGGAGGTGGGAGAACCCTCATAAGAACATAAGAATAGCCTTACTGGGTCAGACCAATAGTCCATCAAGATAAGATGGAAGTGCTGGAAGATGGAAGTGCTGGAAGAATCCAAGTCTGAAGGCAGCCTTGAAAATCCTGGGAGCATTGGCCAGAGTTCTGAGAAGCATCCAGTGGAGGGACCGGCTGGGATAGTGGTAACCAGTGGAGTGATCAGTAAATGGCACCGGAAGCTGCTGTAGACCTGGAGGGCCAATGGGGGGTCAGAGGAAGGACTCTTGAGAAGACCTGGAGAGATGGAGTCCAGGGAGGACTTGAGAATGATCATGAGGAGCTGGGAATACCTGGTCAGGATTTTAAGGAAATGTATAGTGTGTGTATTTAACCCTGTATGTTTGTGTTGTGTTTTAACAGAGAATCAAGGCGCATGGGGGTGGATATGTGACAAGTGTTACCGCTCGTCCCGGTCGCATGACGACAACATCTTGACTAACAGAATGTCCAAAGGACATCCAACCTTAGGACGCCTAACTTTATACTCCATTTTCAACCACAGAAATGGCCAAGTCCAAGACGTCCAAACCCAGCTATTTGGGCGTGAGAAGAGCCTGCCTTGTAATGGACTGGCCACATAGACATCCCAACAAAGCAGTGGGACACCTTAGAGGACACTGCTGTGAACTTCAAATAAAGGGTTCCAGACATACATCTCACAATATACCCCTTATTATTTATGGTGAGCCCTACAAAACTCCCCCCAAATCTATTATACCCACCTATCTACCACCCTAACAGACATGGCTGCAGGTAGGGTTTTGGTGGCCTCACACTTTCCACCCTAAGTGTAGTGGTTGGAGTGTCTTATGGGCCTGGGTCCTCCTCTCTATGGCTCATTAAGACACCTTTGTGATGCTCCACTAACCTTTCCCATACCAGATGCTGCTGTTCTAAAGACAGTTATGCACTGTTTCACTCAGATCTTTGTGGGGTAGAAGGGAGTTAGTGACCACTGGGGGAGTGTGTGGGGGGTCATTTGCTGAGTTTGGGTACCTTTGTGGCACTTAGATGCATCTAAAACAGGTCTAGCCCAAAACATCTGTTCTGTCTAAAATGTCCTGGGAAAGGTACGATTATCGCCACAAGATGTCCAAGTCGAAGCCACCCAAAGTCCTCCCAAAACACCCCCTAGATCTCTGGATACCCAACAGACATCTAGACAGTTGGTTTCGAAAATTGGCATTTGGATGTCCTGGCGATTAGGATGTCAAAGAGGCGACTTAGGATGGTTTTTGGACATCTTTATTGTTTGATTCTGAGCTCCATAGGCTGTATTCACTGAACAGCAAACTTTAGGATGAAATGATGTACTGTTGGCATGATGAGGTTTGCAATAGCAAAATTCTATTCCCAGTTGTTTTTTGTTTTTTTTAATTTTTTATCTATGAAACCCAAAAAACAAAATCATAGATTCACAATTCAACAAACAACAAAGTTAATTCCAAAGTATCAGCACATAAAATCACCTTGTGAATCCTCACAACCCCCAATCCCCCACCCACTAAGCCCCTCTCCCCTCCTAAAATCCCCCTCCTTCAGAACAATCCAACACGTAAACATCCAACAGAAGCTCTCAGGCAGTATGGAAAGCAAGAAAAGAGAAGTGGAAGGGGAAATACCCCCATAACCCAGCTGCTCCCACTAAGAGACTCCAACAGATGTCAATCAAACAGTCGCCCTCCAAGTCAGGGAAGGATCTCACATCTTATGATAAAGGGGCATAGTGTGACGTCGGAGCGCCGTCAATTTGGACAGATTTAAATAGTCCAGGCGAGCACAAACTCTTTGCATGTCTGGTAAACTCTTGCGTTTCCAACTAGCAGCAATTTCAAGACGTGCTGTTGTTAACATATGGAGAGAAAATCTATGCTCTGAAGAGAAGTAACCTGGAATCGGGGCATTTAACAAACAGCAAGCCATCAGCAAAGGGCAATGCTTTCTCACAACAGTAACCAAGAGCTTACGCACCTTTTGCCAAAAGCGTTTCACAGCAGGACACCACCACCAGACATGGCAAAAATCACCTCGCTGCCCACACCCACGCAAGCAAAGCACAGATCCAGAATGATAGATCTGAAATAACCAAACAGGGGTGTAATACCAACGATAATAAAGCTTATATCCATTTTTGATAAAAACATAAGACACAGAAGTGGCAAACAAAAATTTATAAAGGCGACGCCAAGAAGACTTAGGGAGAACCAAGTCATCCTCCCTATTCCCAGTTTTGCCGTTTCATGTGGTTTACTCTTACATTCCCGCTTCTACACTGTCAACACAAATGGCACCATGTCCGCTCCTTGGAAAATGACTTGCGGAGTTCCGCAGGGATCACCCCTATCCCCTATTCTCTTCAACATCTATATGTCTTCCCTGAAACTCTTCCATCTACATATGCTGATGACATCCTTGTCCTCCTCGAGACAGACTTGAACCTTACCAACCTCTCTAAGAACATAACAGCATGCATAACGAAACTTCAATCCTTTCAGTACAAATGAAACTAAACGAGTCCAAAACAAAACTACTCTGGCTCGGCCCAAAATTAGAACAGCTGTCTACCCCCTTCTCACTGCCTTCTGGCGCCACACTGAAGCTTGAGTTCTCAAGCAAAGTTCATTATCAACTCTTCTCTTTCCTTCAATGACCATCTCAACTCCTTGGTAAAATCATGCTTTTTTAACCTCCACATGCTGAGGAAAGTGAGATCCTGCTTTCGCCAACAACATTTTGCCGTCCTTGTTCATTCTATCATCTTCTCCAGACTAGACTACTGTAATTCCATCTATCTAAGTCTTACTAAAAAAGTCTTCAAAGACTTCAGCTAATTCAGAACACCGCGGCCAAGTTGATCTTCGCAAAACGCAAATTTGATCATGTTTCCCCACTTCTGTCCGAACTCCACTGGCTCCCAGTAATTTCCAGGGTTCATTTTAAATGCGCCTGCCTAGCTTTTAAGATTCTCCCTCCCCTAATCCCACTATCTTGGAACTCCTCGAGTCCTGACACCACCAGGCCCACCCAAAAACTTAAACTATCCTTCCCCTCGCTAAAAGGTATCCTCTATGCGGGAAAATTGGGAAAATCTCTCTTCTTCAGAATCACAGGGCTTTGGAATAATCTTACTGCCCCACTATGGAATCAGGGCTCCTTTCAACTATTCCGTAAGCACCTGAAAACTATGCTCTCCTCCCCCTATACTCGACCACCAAACCCATTATGTTATTCCTTCCTATATTAAGCTCTTGTAAATCGTGCCGAGCTCTATAATTATGGAGAGGATGCGGTATATAAACTTAAGGTTTAGTTTAGTTTACTGAGGAATTGTCATTTGCATCTCCCGTCCACTTTTACTTTTAACTGCAAAACATCAAATAAGAACATAAGAACATAAGAAGCGCCATCTCCGGATCAGACCTTCGGTCCATCAAGTCCGGCGATCCGCACACGCGGAGGCCCCGCCAGGTATACACCTGGTTTATTTATAGCCACCATATCTTTATATGCCTTTCTCAAGGAGATATGCATCTAGTTTGCTTTTGAAGCCTGGGACTGTCGATTCCGCAATAATCTCCCCTGGGAGAGTATTCCAGATGTCCACCACTCTCTGTGTGAAGCAGTATTACTACTATTATTATTATTAATTATTTCTATTGGTTAGATGTTATCCATGCGTCATTTGTGACGTTTTTAAATCAGTTTAATTAAAGACAGCGTCCTTTGCCTTTTCTGCTGCTCCCCCCGAGTTCCAATGACCCTTATGGCCACCAAAGTAAGTGATTCTGTATGATATAATATAATATATATATGATTGATGATATAGTAGGTGTTCGAGCCGAGCACTGTTTGAATGGACCGCCACCAACAGCCTATAGTTTTTGATGATTTATAATTCACTAGGGGTTGTTTTATGTGTTTTTGTTTGTTTTTAGTGCCCCCTTCCTGATGACGCTTCCGGCGAAACTCGAGTCGAAGGGAGGCCATTAGTTTATTGAAGTTGGATCTCTAAGGGTTGACACAGCTTAATAGATGTGATTGATGGATGTGGAAAGCACTTTTTGCCAAGCTTCTGCCCTCATATGAATAGGACGTTTACAGTTTTTGCTGTAAGGAGGGCAGGTAGAGGGACTCTCTGAGTGCGATGATGGTCCCTCTATGCAACCATAGCTGGCATTTTATATGACACTGTTTGGTTGGTGACTGAGCACTTATAAATGTTGTAATGGTACAATTCTGGAGGCCTCACCTTCAAAAAGATATAAAAATGATGGAGTCAGTCCGGAGGAAGGATACTAAAATGGCGTGTGGTCTTCATGATAAGGCGCATGGGGACAGATTTAAAGATCTCAATCTGTATACTTTGGAGGAAAGATGGGAGAGAGGAGATACGATAGAGACGTTTAAATACCTACATAATGTACATGCGCATGAGTCAAGTCTCTTTCATTTGAAAGGAAACTCTGCATTGAGGGCATAGGGTGAAGTTAAGAGGTGACAGGCTCCGGAGTAATCTGAGGAAATACTTTTTTAAGGAAAGGGTGTTAGATGCGTGGAACAGTCTCCCGGAAGAAGTGGTGGAGACAGAGACTGTGTCTGAATTCAAAAGGGCCTGGAATAGGCACTCAATATATATACTTTGGTAAAAAGGCAGGAAAGGGGAGATATGATAAATATGTTTAAATACCTACGAGGCATAAAAGCGCATGAGATGAGTCCCTTTTTGCAGACATTTGCTAAGAGATCCATCCCACAGACCCCTGAATAGAACTGACCCCTGCCATCCTGCTTGTCACCTCCCTTCCTCCACCCAGTTCCCTGTATTATAGTCCAGGAACCCTTCCCCTCCCAGTGACATCCCATTAAGAAAAGATTCATTGCCTGGACTAATAGGTTCTGGCACTCGCTCGTCACTAATATTTCTTTTCTCACTTGGGTTTACAGGTTCTTTGGCATGTTGGAAAGTCACCACAAGGTATGATTCTCTCTCATTTTATCTTATAAATCAAACACATCTTCTTCTAGCACTAAAGCCAAGTCAGTGAATGGAAAATTGAGGTATTACCATACCTTTTTCTCAGTCACTGCCAAAGACTGGAGAATGTGAGTAGACCAGTTGCTTAGCCACAGGGCGCCTGGGTCCCTCCCAAGTCAGACGTTAGCCCCCTCCAACACTATTACATCCAGTACACAGCTGACAGGGGTGCTTAAGCCCCACCAGCTGATTTGTTTCCCTGCCAGAGCCCAGACCACAGCTACCTCAGGAACTGGAAGTCAGCAGGTTGCTCTAGCAGCCAATACAGCACTTTCGCACGTGTTCAGTTCCCAGGATTTCGATGGAATTCCAGTGCCGTATTCTCTTGATTGACTGTTGGTTTGTAAGGTTTGATTGTTTTTATTTCTGTTATGCATGGTGCTTTGTGAACTGCCTAGGTTTTTAGGCGGTGTATAAATGTTTAAAATCCACTATAATATAACCCTTAGCGCGCATGCGCAGTTGAAACTCCATGTGGCTGTGCCTTGTGATCCGTGTCTCCATGTCGCCACATGCACAGTAGAACTCTGCCTGCGTCGGTTTCCCCATAGCTCTCCCTCGGCGATGCTGCAAGGGTCACGCTACCGACCGCATGGGTACCTGACCCACCCCCGAAAAGGCCCGCCAAAGCACCTGTGCACGGGGGAGAGTAGCCGGAGGCAGTCAAAGGCCACGGCGCTATCCTGTCGGCTCCCAGACACAACCCACTCCTCCCGTGGCCCAGAACACCTACCCGACAACCCTGGACACCGAGATTACCTTTTTAAAGACGTATTCAACCTTTCATCTTCTGTCTAATGATCAGAAGTTTCAAGTCCTCTCATCCATTCCCTATTTTGTGTTTTTCTCTCTAACAAAGAATTGTAACTTTTCCCCCCTTTCCTCCACGACTCATATAAGTTTTACCCAACAAGTCTGAAGTTACTTTGTTTGTTTTCACACCCTATTTTAATAAGTTGTACATCGCTTAGTAAACTAAATAAGCGATCCATCAAATACTAATAAAAACTTGAAACTTGAGATCCACAGACACGCAGTGTGGGCAAACCAGCTCCCCGTGGCCTGGCAGAGGCCCCGCACCAGAGTGCATTGGCATCTGATGCACAAGTCAACTCCCCCAGAGCCCGAATCCTACCAGTGCTAGACGGAAATAGGGAAGGTAAAAGGGGAAATAGAAGCCTGAATATGGGTAGGTAAAAGGAAGGGAGAAGGGCTACTGATGGACAAGGGGAGCAGGGAAGGGGTGCTGCTGGACAGGGGGGAGGTAAAAGGAAGGGAGAAGGGCTACTGCTGGACAGGGGGAGCAGGGAAAGGAGAAGGCCTACTGCTGGACAGGGGGAGCAGGGAAGAGATACTGCTGGACAGGGGGGAGGTAAAAAGAAGGGAGAAGGCCTACTGCTGTAGAGGGGGAGCAGGGAAGAGGTGCTGCTGGACAGGGGGGAGGTAAAAGGAAGAGAAAAGAGCTACTGCTGGACACAGGGGGAGAGACAGAAAGAAAGAAAGACACACAGACAGTGGGCCAGGGAGAGAGACAGAAAGATAAAGAAAGATAGAAAGAAATGCCTAAGTCTACACATCTATTCTAGCGCCCACTAATGTAACGGGCTCAAAAACTAGTAAATAAATATTTGTTTTAAAAATGTATATACCACCTGTTACCAAGCAGTTTCCAATTAAACACACATATCATTAAGACAAATATCATTGCAAAGACGAGAACATCTTACTTTACTTCTTCATGACTAACTACTGAGATATATTAGATGAATGCATTAACAAATAACTGCTTGAAATTTACACGATCAGCCCAGAGTCGCAAGTTCCCTGTTCGTGTATTCTATATTTTCACTCCAGCTATTGAGAACGTTGTAGCCCTCGTCACAGAATAGCGCACTCCCAATTCCCTAGTCACTGTCAATCTCATCCCAACCTCGGACCTCAACGTTCTTCCTGGTCAAAATATTTCCAGAAACGTTTGACAATACGCTGGGGCCGTCTGATATACAGCTTGATGTACTATGGATAACACTTTATATTGCATTCTCTTCTGTAACTGTTTCAAAACAGGTGTAATGTGGGTTATTCTAGAGACCCCAGCAATTGTAATGCCTTACATTTTGTCTTGGCTATACTGAGATAAAGTGAGTTGCAGTAATCTAATCTTGACAATGTTAACCCTTGCACTACTGATATGAAATCATAGGGTGTCAACATAGATTGTAGCCTGTGCATATTAGGTCCAATTATATATAGGGGAAAACCAATAAGCTTGCTACATATAGGGGAACCCCCCCCCCCCACCAATATGCTTGGTACTCTACTAAGAAGAGTGATTGAACGGAAGCATATGAAAATCAGAAAAAATCACTCCAAGAGATATATTAACAGCTGTTTCACCATTGCAAAGTCTGTTAATATATCTCGGAGTGATTTTTTCTTATTTTCATGTGTATAATATGTAGCTGAGTACGCATGGAAATGTTGAATGCATGAGGCAGGAACGACCTTCTGACTTCTGCTGCTCGGGCAGCGTGGCTGGGCTCTGGCAGGAAACTCTTCAGCTGGCAGAGATTGAGCATTCCCGCCAACAAAGCTATGATTGTGTAGGGAGGGGCTACGTGACTATAGCGAGGGGAAGTAGCGGTGGTGGCAATAGCAGTAGCAGGGGGGCTGAAAGGAAATGCTTGTCCCCTGGACCATCTTTGCCCCCCCTCCCCTAATCAACTTCTGCCTAGGCCCCTGGAACAGGTGAAGGGGAGGGACAGGATCAAGGAGACAAGCAACAGCAAGTGACGAGGAGAGGCGAAAGGAGGTGTGTTCTCTAAATGAGATGGAGAGTCCCTGAAGTGCAATGTTCAGTGTCTTCAGGATTACCATAGTGAATATGAATGAGATCAATTTGCATATAGAGAAGAGTCATTTCTTGCATATTCATGATGATGTCACGGCTAGACTACTGCAATGCACCATCTCCAACTGATTGATGGAAGGCAGTAAGCGGCACAAGCACATCCCCCTTTTCCTGCAAAAACTGCAGTGGCTGCCCGTACTGTAAAGGGCCAAATGAATTTGCCTTGATTTTCAAGGTCCTTTTCATTTCTTGATTTTACCTCTTTGTTTCTCTGGGTAGGAAAACACCTTAATTCTTATGCTCACCACTGACATTTTCAGTGTACACCTTGGGCTCCTGTGTTACCAGAACACTCTACGATGAGAAAACGTAAAAACTGGAAGAAATGTATTATTCGAGGGGCACATGGGTGCTAGTTCCAAAGAGAAAAAAAAAAAAAAAAAGTTCAATTGAACAGATAACACACAAAACCCAGCGTAACAGAACAAAAATTAGCATAGAAACATGATGGCAGATAAAGGCCAAATGGCCCGTCCAGTCTGCCCATCCGCAGCATCCACTGTCTCCTCCTCGCCCTAAGAGATTCCATTACATTACATTAGTGACTTCTATTCCACCTGTACTTTGCAGTTCAAGGCGGATTACAAAAGAGCTAACTGGACATTTCCAGGATAGTTACAATTTTTTGGTTACAAGTGAGATAAGAATACTGGCTATTTCTAGGAGATATTGCGAATTTCATAACAAATAAGTATTGGACATTTCTAGGCAATATTACAAATAGGATAACAACTAAGAAAGCTGGACATTTCCAGGAGCTTTAGAATTTTAGGGAATTGTAAAGCTCCTGGAAATGTCCACGCTCCCTTGAATTCGGACACAGTCTTCCGGGAGACTGTTCCAAGCATCTATCACCCTTTTATCTTGATGAATGTGGTGTTTTTGGAGGGGATAAAGACTCTTCAGTAAGCCCCGTCTTTTTGTGAAATCAGCAATTTAATTCCAAGCAAATAACAGCTAAATTGACGGAGTCCACACTGAAATGAAATCTCACTTATGCCCAGTCTCTTCTTGGTTTACTTGTGGGCCAGGACACAGTCTCAGAAAAAGTTCCAGGTGGTTGCATGCAATAAAGCTGAACAGAGGAACAGATCATATTACTCCTCTGCTTAAGGAGGCCCATTGGCTCCCAGTGGCCCACAGAATAATCTATAAGCTTTGCTTACTTACATTTAAATCCCTCCTATTTAAATCTCCGGCTTTCATTTATAAATTACTAATTCCTTATTCTTCTAACAGAACTTTAAGATCAGAGAAACAGCGCTTATTAACAATTTCCTCATTAAAAATAATCAATACGCGTCGACAATATATCTTTTCAGTTACAGCGCCCCAAACCTGGAATTCTCTCCCCATCCACTTACGTGAAGAATCTAATTTGGACAAATTCAAAAGTAATCTTAAAACTTTTTTATTTAACGACGCTTTTATTATTTAATTTTATTCGGCTTCTTCTTCTATATTTTTACAAGTTTCGAAATCAATTCATTTTTATTGCTAGAATATTTTTTCAATCTTCTTCTCTCTTATCCCACCCATATGTGTTTTCCTCAATTTGTTTCCCACTCTGCTCAAACATATTGTAATTTCTCCCCCTACTTATCCTAATGTTTCCAATTTGTCTTGTAATTAGTTTATGTTTTTAATATATTGCAACTTTTATATATTGTAATTTTAATCATGTGTTAATCGCTTTGAAATTGATAAAGCGATCAATCAAATACATATTAAACTTGGAAACTTGGAAACTTGGAACAGTGTGTGTGGCATGCCATTGCTTTCTAATCACAAGTCACTTTCTCCTAGAGACCAAATGAATCCAGCCAACACCCACCACAATGGCCCCTCGGAAGTAGCCAGCAAAGGTAGGAATGATACAGAACACTGGGAATCTCATTGGCGGGTCCCAAGGGGCAGTGAAGAGCACAGTACATTAGCAACACTATGGGTCATCACCTTACTGATGATGAGAAGATGGGAGAACACGTCACAAACACTGCCGCCTTTGTATTCACAGACGTTATACACAGAGGGCCCGATTCATTATATCTCGCTTGCAAAATCAGCATGATTCTGTACAAGTTGCAGGCACTTTATAGAATCATGCTTAAGGCTTATATGGATCAAAACTTTTAGGTGCAACCAGTGACATAGTAAGGGGGTGAGGAGGCGGACTTCCCCGGGCGCCATCTTGGTGGGGGTGCTGGCACTTCTCCTCCTCTCTGCCCCCATAACTCTTTAACGTTTCGCTGGTACAAGCAGAACCTCCAAACCGGTGCTTGCACTGGCCTCGGCTCTCCCTCTGAAGTCACTTCCAGGAAGTGACATCATAGGGAGAGCTGAGGCCAGCGCAGGTAGCAGGTTGGAGATGCTGCTTGCACCGGCGAAGAGTTAAAGAGGTACATGAAGAGGGAAGGGAAAGTGTTCACGTGGAAGGGGGGAGGCTCCGAGCATAAGAACAGGTTGACGCGGCAGGGCTGGGCGGTGCTGGAGCAGGGCCATGGCTCTGGATTTTAGAATAGTAAAGTTTGGCAACCCTAACCATTTTGTTGCTCTAAACACGAGCTTTCTAACTGATGTATTATGTGCTACCTTTTCCTCATCTGGCAGTGTGTGTGTGTACAGAGGGAAGGAAGAAGTGTGTGTGAGGGGGGGAAGAGAAGAGGCGGGGCCTCTGTGTGTTGAAATGGAGTGTATTGGGGAGACTGGAGGGGGCTGTGGGAGGAGTGGAGAGAAGGTGTAGCTCTCTCCTTTACCCACTTCACCCTCAACATTTGGCCCTATCCACTTCAGTTCCTCTTATGTTTACCAGATTGTTGTAAATGAAAATCTGGACCCATGGCCCCGCCCCCATGCCCGGCCATGCCCCACCCCGCCCCCCTCAACCTGTTAGCTCGTCGGGATGGCATCTACGCATGTGTTGGTGTGATACGATGATGTCACGTGCATGGAGGTAACGTCACCGCGTTGCATCCTCCCATGCGCAGATGCTGTCCCGATGTCGCTTGTTGCTAGAGGCTTTTCAAAAAACGGACAAAGTGCCGGGATTTGAAAAGCTGTCCGGACCTCCCTTCGACCCCCCTCTCTCTCCTCCCCATTCAGTCACTAGGCTTGCAGGTCTCTCTTGCTTTTATTCACAGGGCTGCACCAGCCTCTTCCTCTTCCTTCTCCTCTTCCTCTTCTTCTGTTTGCTTTGGTCAACACATTATCAGAAAAAAATCTCAAATGCTGCACAAAGTCCTTAAAAGTCACAAAAAATAGCAGCTGTGCCAAATGGCCACTTCAGAGAAAACAACACTCAAAGCTAAATAGCCCCTAAGAGTCAACAACCGTGAATATAAATTCTAAATGTTTAGTGAAACGTATCCTCAGTGTGGAGACATAAACCGAAGCATTCCTTCATACTTTTCATTAAGAAAATGAACAGTCTGACAATATAAAGTACTTAGCTTGAAATTGTAGTCCAAAACCTAGTGGCCCCCTTAACTATAGCTCCCATCTTGCCAATAAACCTGCTTTAGAAGACCAAAGCCGTTACTGACGAATGCTGCTGGATCACACGGATTTTTAAAGAGTGAAAAGTAACGTTTTGGTCTTCTGGGGCAGCTTTTTTGGAGAATTGGGATATTTTGTCAAGAAGGATCAAGGACAGTTTCGACTAGAGTTTGAAGATAAATATTTTATTCATCTTGTTGGACGATGTATTTGCTTGATAAAACGTGAACTGGGAAAACCAGGAAAGCGCAGACTGGATGGACTTTTCAGATCTTTTTTCTTTAGGTCCTCAGTTTCAATGCCAAAAAATGCAAAGTCATGCACCTGGGAAGCCGAAATCCATGCAAGATTTACACCCTAAATGGCGAGATCTTGACAAAAACTGAAGCAGAAAGAGACTTAGGGGCGATTGTCAGGGAAGACATGAAGTCTGCAAACCAAGTTGAGCAAGCTTCATCCAAAGCAAGGCAAATCATAGGTTGCATACGCAGGAGTTTCGTCAGCCGTAAACCTGAAGTCATTATGCCACTATATAGATCCATGGTGAGACCGCACCTGGAGTACTGTGTGCAATTTTGGAAGCCACATTACCGCAAGGATGTACTGAGACTGGAATCGGTCCAGAGAATGGCCACCAGGATGGTCTCGGGACTCAAGGAGCTCCCATACGAGGAGCGGTTAGGGAAGTTGCAGCTCTACACACTCGAGGAACGTAGAGAGAGGGGAGATATGATCGAGACTTTCAAGTACCTCACGGGTCGCATCAAAGTGGAAGAGGATATATTCTTTTTCAAGGGTCCCGTGGCAACAAGGGGACATCAGTGGAAAATCAGGGGCGGGAAACTGCACGGTGACACTAGGAAGTTCTCCTTCACCGAAAGGGTGGTTGATCGCTGGAATAGTCTTCCACTTCAGGTTATTGAGGCCAGAAGCGTGCCAGATTTTAAGGCCAAATGGGACAAACATGTGGGATCTATCCGCAAAGATAGATAGGGAGGGTCATTGGAGTGGGCAGACTTGATGGGCCGTGGCCCTTATCTGCCGTCTATTTCTATGTTTCTATGTTTCTCCCTATATATAATAGATTCAGCCCTGATCGTGGCTGGTTCTACCATAAGATTATGTCTGGCTTCCTTTACCTTTGCTATGGTGACATTCAAAAAAGCAGCGTTCTGACAGAAACTAATGCTAGGAACAACAAACTTCTCTTCACCATATGACTTATATTGAAGAATTGGAAGAACTGGGATAGGTTAAATGACACTTTCTGGTGGGAATCTCTTTGTTATACTTTTAAAATGGAACGTTTGATGGCTGTACAACAGGAACGGTATAAGAAATTTATGGATGTTTGGGAGCCATTGACTAAGTTCTGTAAGGAATGATAACGGATTTTATTTTACTGACCTTTAAACATACCCATCCAGGGTGGGAGGGAAGGGGGAGGGGTTTGCATTGGAATTAATTTGGGGATTATTTTAGGCAGTTTCTTGTGGGTATTTATTTTCTTGATTACTAGGTGGGAGGGTGGGGGGGGGGAATAATTGCTTATTAATATCTGTAAGTTTATTGTGCTTTTCTTGTAATATTATATCTACATTAATTATTTGCATGCATAATTGTAGTTTGAAAATTTAATAAAGATTAAAAAAAAAGAACCTAATGTTATGCAAGAAACCAGTGGTTTGATAAAAATGAATGTTTTAATAACACAGATAGCACACACAATTAATTTATAAGGTAGGGTGGGAGGAGTGAGCATATATGAATAAAAAATGGAGCACAGGATGGTATTTAATCCTAGGAGGTCCTATGATCTGAGTTCCTAAATCTTATGATATGCTCATCTCCCTTAGTAAAATTTGGTGTTTATAGAAAAATCTAAGTGTAGTAGGATAAAAATCCTTTTGGATGTTAAGATGAAGTTATGAAACCAGAAATTGTTTGGGGCAATTATTAACTTTTGGGAATAATGAGTTTTTATAATTATTCCATGACCTTCTCAAATAATAGCAGCGTTCCATACGGAATCCCAAACAATAGTAAGATTCTGGAATCCCAGAGAGTAACAAGTTTCTAGAATCCCAGATACAAAATTCGCTGCCACTGATCTGGACATTTTTAGTCCAGTTGAAGAATCTGTTCCCACACTAGGCCAAGTCCCAATTTCGCTAATTTTGCTCTCTGCATGGTGTCCAAAACAGGAACATTTAATCCGAGGAGACCTGTCAAAGACCTTATTCGATGACCTCTTCTCCAGCTCCCTCTTTCTCGTACAAAATTCACTCCACTATTTTCTGGTCACTTTGCAATTCCTTCTCTGAATCAGAGGGAAAAAAATTGTGCTGCTTCTGGATGAGAAACAAAACTCTTAGCCTATAAGCTTACCTGATTTATCATTAGAGATTTCTGAAAGCCCATCCCCATTTTTTTCCTTTTGTCTAATAGGAAAAAGTGAAGACAGCTGTACCTACGCAGATATCCAGTTCAGCCCCGAAGAAAAGAAAGGTAAGTTACTTGGAAAGTGCGCGTTTTCATCGTCTGGCCGTGTATTAGGTGTTTTGGGGTAGGGTTGCTAGATTTCCTCTTTGAGAAAAAGAGGTCACCTGGCCACGCCCCCTTCCACTCCCAGTCCCACCCCGTTTCGCCTCTGACTCCGCCCTGTTCCTTCCCCAGCTCCGCCCCCACGCAAACCTCCCTGAGTTTGAGGGCCGCATTTAGAAGCCTTCGTGCATGCGCGGACGTCAATACAATGATATCACATGCGTGCGTATGACATCATCACGGTGATGGCTTTGCATGCACAAAGGCTTCCAGATGCAGCCTCTGAGCTCAGGATTTCCAAAACCCAGACAAACTTCCAGGTTTTGGAAATCCCTCCTGGCACCTGGACAGTCCTCCAGAAAGAGGACATGTCCGGGTTTTCCCGGATGTATGGCAACCCTGTTCTGGGGAGTGGGGAGAAGAAGGTGAACGCAAAAGAGGAAGGAGTGTTGGCTATTCAAAATCCAAATATAAAATCTTGATCAGAAGTCCTCCCAGAAACACAATGATGTGCCCAACATGGCCATGTTTTGCCTATATGGCTGCCTCATGGGCAAACTAGCTGGTGAATGAAATGCTAAAACATCAAAGCTGCAAATTCAGATGTCCCTGAGGATTGGTCTGCTTCTTTGCTTTCCCTTAGTAGACCAGCTGCCTTCTTGTTTTCTCATCTATTCAAAATTCTGCGCCTTGTTTTGTGGCAAAGATTACCTGGCATGAGTGGAGGCACAATCTCAGGGGGCTAAAGCTCTGCTGCTTTTTCTACTGCAAGTGCTGTGGCATTTTCACGAAGGCCCAAAAACCAGTTATTTCTCCACCTAAGAGCATTTTGTCACCCTGACAGCCGGAATAGAGATTTGCAGCCTGGAGTGGGAGCTCAAACCTGGGCAACTCCGGTCCTCGAGGGCAAGAATCCATTCGGGGTTTCAGGATTTGCATGAGATCTATTTGCATGTACTGCTTTCAATTCATATTCATTGGGAAAATCCTGAAAACCCGACTGGATTCTTGCCCTCGAGGACCAGAGTTACCCACCCCTGGCTTAGAGTCTCAGAAATCAGTCTTGACTTTGACACCAGTCCAATAGAGAGCTCTTACTAAAGCTGTAGCAAATTGTCTTTAGGAGGATGCAGAAACGTTTCTCAAAGCTTTGACTAAATTAACCACAACTTTGTGAGAGATTTCTTTATCTGATCTCCCCTGAGATAGAATTAAGAACTGAGGAGTGTATGGAAGAATTAGGGGGCAGGTAGATAGCCTGTATATATATTTGTTTCAACCAAACACTACACTTACATGGGTCATTCCAGTGTGCTAAGGGCACTTGTGCCATGGCAGATTTTCCCATTTCCTGAATTAAAGGCCATGCGAAGTGGCGTAGGTTACTGGTTCATTCATCAATTCTGTCTATTTTGGACTACTGTAATATTGTTTTCCTGGGATCTCATAAAAAAATTCTTTTTATTCTAAATCTTTATTGATTTTCAAACTTCGATAATGCAATACAAATGCTAAATCAGAAAAACTGCACAAAACACACTATTCACTATACAATTATTACATTAAACAATCATTTTCTCCCTTCCTCATCTTCATTCTTAATATAATAATACATAAAAAAGTGCACTTTATAATTTATATAGAGCTTGTTTGAAATTAATTCACACAAAATAATTTTTTTGCATATGTCATTTGCTAAGACCAATGATGAGAACACCACTCCAGTAAGGGCACGAATAGAGTCAAAAAGTAGTGCCTTGGATGTTTGAGATCTAGCAAAAAATTCACTTGATGCAGGTTTTGTCCTCACTATCTTGCGTCTTATATTGATCTATTGGACATTTCCTAGGTTTCCTTATCTTCACCCAAGATTATGCCACTTCTTAATGATTTTAATCTTTCTTACCTTTAAGGTAATGAGAAAAGAAGAACCCCCATTCCCACGAAAGAAGGTAAGCACAGACAGTGCATCTTCTCCTGCCAGCTTCCTTCCTCCAAGAACGAAAGTTTCTCCTTGGAGAGATGCTGTGTCTCATCAGGATTCCTCCTTTGTCTTCCTCTCTTTAGATGTGACCTATGCAACAGTGGTGACCCAGACCAAAAAGTAGAAATTGGTGCCTCTGGGAACTGCTGGGAGAAGCTGGTGAGTGATGGGACTCTGCAGAAATGTATTTAAATGAGGGGTGGGAGGGGGGGGGACTCTCCAAAGGTGAGTGCAGAAGTCTCATAGAGAGGTGGATGGCACAGATAAGTACTACAGCCTTAGAAAGATGTAAATGAGTGACGGGATCCTATACAGAGACAGCCTTGAAACATGTGAATGAGTGACGAGGTCCTACACAGAGACAGCCTTAGAGACATGTAAATGAGCGAAGGCATCTTCCAAAGAAACAGGTGAGTTCAGCTGCCTTACAGAAAAGTGGGTGAATTATAGTGAAACCAGTCAGTGCTGGGACTCTGCAGAGACAGCTGAGTGAGCACTGAGAACTCCAGTGCTCACTCACCTGTCTCTGCAGACCCTGCACTGAGCACTCAAGTGAAAGGCCGATGAGTGAGAAAATGCTGCATGGACAGAGAGCAATGCCTGGCTGTCAGAGAAGTAGGAAAGAGAGAAGGCCCCACAGAAAGGTACAACTAAGTCTCAGGGCTCTGTAGAAAGAGACAGATGAGTGCAATCTGTAGAGATGATACACAGAGGTTGCATGACTGGAAGAAGCTATAATGAGAGATGATAGGAAAATATGCAAATCGAAGCAAAGTGGCCGACACCTGACTTATATGGAAGAGGAGCCCAATTGCTACCTCAGGTTCTCAGCAGAACCCCTTTCCCAGGATTCTCTCTAAAATCCAAGGCCCAAAGCTTTCAGCAAACACATTGCAGGGCTAGTGTGCCCAGCTCTGAAGCCTTGCTGAAACGAGGCCTACAACTCCCTTGCATATGGTTACTACATGTCCTATATAAGAGCTGCCATACTGGGACAGACCGAAAGTCCATCAAGCCCAGTATCCCAATTCCAACAGTGGCCAACCCAGGCCACAAGTACCGACTCATTTTCCAATTCAGTTTAAAATTTTGAAAATTGTCCAGCAGAGCATTTATGGTTCCTTACCTGACTATTTGACCAAATGCCTGCTATTGCAGTGCCTGCAGGGCCTGGGGTTCTTTAGACAGGTCTGAACTACGAAAGAAAGGAGAACCAACAAAGCCAATTTTAAGCTGGGGAGGAAGGAAGTCTGTACTGGTATCACAAGTAGGATTTCTCTTTCCACAGCAGGAGGCATGCTGAATTTCCAGAAGAAATGATTTGTATATTGAAGGAGCTAGCAGAGAAGAAGCAGGAGGGTATTAGCATCTGCGAGCCAGGTGGAAGCTGTGGGACGCATTTAGTAATCTGAAATGACTTTCTGTCTGCAGAGGAGCAGAATCATTTATTTCCATCCTCTAAACCAGGGGTGTCCAACCTTTTGGCTTCCCTGGGCCGCATTCGCTGAAAAAAAATTTTCTGGGGCCGCAAACGCTGCAGCAAGACAGAGGAGGAAGACAGTAAACACCCGGGGGCAGTAGAGGAAAACACTGCATCGCCCTCGACCGGGGCCGCACAAAATGCTTCATGGGGCCGCAAGTTGGACACCCCTGCTCTAAACAGAGCTGCCAAGGGGCCCAACCTCCTATATAGGGGTTTAAGGCCTGCTCCACCCAGCCCTGCCTACAGCTACACCAGCGGTAGCCTCCCTTTTCAGTGGCTGCAGGGGAGGCCTTCCTAAACTGTCGTCTCCTACTGCCGCTGGTCCTGTGGCAGCAGGACATGATGTTCTAGGAAGGCCTTTCATGCTGCCGCTGGAAGGGGAGGCTGCAAAGCTGGAGATCCCAGCTCCTAGGCAGGAAAGTAGGAGATGGCCCACAAAATCAGGAATCTCCCTCTGGAAGTGGGAAACTCAACAGGTCTACTAACATCCCAGTTCTCCAAAATCACACAAACACACTTACTCTGACCATCTAACAAGCACTGTATGGAAACACCATGTGAAAGTGTTCGGGATAACTTACCAGAATTCATCTGTGTTAACTTCCACTTATGCATTCAACCCCCCCCCCTCCCCCATGGAAATTCTGAACTATTAGCAGTGGTGTACCTGGCTGGGTGGGTACCTGGGGTGGAGAATCCCCTCCTCTGGCCAAAGCACTCCCTTGTGCGTGAACGTCAGCTCTGCCGGTCCCCCACCCCAGAACAGGGAAGGTGTGGCTCGCTTGTAGAGGTTGCGAGATCAAATCCCAGTGCTGCTCCTTGTGGCCCTGGGCAAGTCACGTAATCCTCCAGTGCCCAATGCCTTGAACGTCAGCTTTGAGTGCCAAAGCCACAAAAAAGGTGGCTGGCTAGTAATGCTGCATAATAAAGATAAAAGTGACAAAACTTACTGTGACCATGTCTTATTCAAAATTTAACTGTGCAGTTAATAGATAACAGTAAGAATTTTGCACAACATCTAGGAGGCGTTGGTGTTAAGGGTTAAACAATAAGATATCAACCCTTTGAACTTGAACATTATATATACATATATTGGCCCCCCTCCTGCTTACAGTCCACTCAGAAGTGGGCTCGTTTATATTTGTGGAAGATTTCATTTTACCTAACTTCATCATCTTCTCTACCCTAGTAGAGATACAAGTCTCCGTTCCCAACAGATGGATGACATCAGGGGGGCAGGTTGACCACAGACCTGTGACCACTCCTGCATTTTCTGTCTTCCAAAGCCAAGCCCCGATTTTTGTCCTAGAGTGTCTAGTCTTGGATTGTGTTACGCCATTGTTGGATTTCAAACTGGAAGACCGCTGGACTTTCCAACAGACCTCATCTACAGGGCCTTGTAAAAACCTTCACACCATTGCACATTTTTCACCTTCTTCTGTCTAACAAAACTATAATTCAAAATGCATTAAAGTAGGAATTGTTACAGTGCCACATGAAAGGAAAATTCATTTTGCATAAGACATTACAGCCTTTGATACCGTAATTGGTGGAAGCCCTTTAGCATCAATAACAGCCATGAATCTTAGGAGATGTGTCTAACAACTTTTCACACTGGGATGTGTCACTGGCTCTTCCAGAGGATATCAGTGAGCTTAAACTCATTAGCACTGTTGTCTCCATAACATTATCAGACTGGACTCTTAGAGATTCTCAAAACTCCTATGGGAGAGGCCTTAGGTGCCTGGGCCAATCAGCACCTTAGGTCCCTCCTCAACACATCCCAGGATGTACTGGAAAGAGACCTAAGTCCCTGATTGGCCCAAACGCCTTAGGCCCCTCCCCTAAGGATGCATCAGGAAGGAGAAGATCTGCCAGTTTTAAGAGGTGGGCCTGCCAGCTGGAGGGAACATGCATCCCTCCTTCTGGCTGTCGTCAGAAAGGTACCGTGGGGAGGGGGGGACCCCTGCGGCGGGAGTGAGTGGCCATCCTTCCTGATGGGGGGGGTTGTTAGCGAGGTCGGAATCACTGGTGTTGGGAGTGAGCAGGCATCTCTTCTGCTGGGGGTGTTGGGGTTGTCAGGGACACGGGAACCCTGGCCATGGGAGGGATTGGGCATACCTCCTGCCATCCTTCAATTCGGGGTTTTGTGTTTGTGGGTTTTTTTTTTTATTTGTGAGGGGCGGGGGTCTGAACTAAGCCAATCAGTGTTCAGGTACTGACTGGAAAGTAAGGCTACGACAGCTCAGATACTGTCGGAACATTTTGGCCGCAAATGTGGCACAACAAATTTAGGGAATCACCTGGTGATGACAGTTAATCGCCCAAAGTGTTCCTTTAAATATTTATTTATTTGTTTATTTTTAAAGCCCGTCCTCCCAACAGCCCAGAAAAGGTTACAATAAAATAAAAATAAAAGTAAAAGTAGAAAAAATTAGGTACTTGGAAATATTGAGGAGCCCATTTTACTACCATTTTAATAGTAATGACCTCCTTGTACTACATTTGAGTAGGAGACTGCTACGAAGCTCCGAAAAGGCCGGTAAAACACTGGCACGCTAAACCAGCTGGAAGCAGTGTAAAGGGAACGGTAAGTTTTGAGAATCCTTAACAAGGTTACCATATGACTCCATAAAAAGGAGGATGGATCGAGACATCCATTGCTTTCAATGGAAGTAAAACCCGGATGTCTCAATCCATCCCCTTTTTTCTGGAGCCATATGGTAACCCTATAAATCCTTGAGCATTCTTCTCTCATACAGAACCCGACAACAAAGAAAATAAACCTTCCAATCTGCTGTCGAGTGCAATTTAAGATTCTGAAAATAGTCCATCAAGGGATATATGATATTTTGCCAGATTATCTGTTCAAATGTTTGAAAATATCTAAACTGAATAGTATATTGAGATCAGAGAAGAGAATGTTGCTGGATGTTTTTTCAGCTACTTTAGAATGAGTTGTTGGGAATGATACGCTTTCGTAGTAATGCTTTTTCATTTCATCAGACCATAAGAATTGACGCTGCTGGGTCAGACCAGTGGTCCGTCGTGCCCAGCAGTTCGCTCCCATGGCGGCCCTTAGGTCAAAGACCAGAGTCTAGCCTTACCTGCCTATGGATTATGCTAATTCCCTGTATATTGGATTAACCAAATTTAATCTGAAGAGGCTACAAGTCATTCAGAACACTGCGGCCAAATTAATTTTTGGAAGACATAATTGTGATCATGCCTCTCCATTGTTGAGGTTACTTCATTGGCTTCCTGTTTACTGGCCAATTCAATTTAAGTGTGCCAATGTCATTTTAAAAATTTTACATGGAATTTTTTCACCTTTATTACCTCTATCATTTAACTCTCTTCGGTTTCACACTACCAGGAATACACATACATTTAAAATGTTCTTCCCTCCTGTTAAAGGGATTAAAACCCTAGGTAAATTCTCACATTCCAAAGTTTGGAACGATCTTCCCTCGATTATCGGAACGTCATTATCTCTATCACTTTTTAGGAAAAATCTGAAAACTCATCTCTTTCAGAGATTCTTAACTGAGGACTGATCTAATTTATTGAAAATTTTTCTATTACCTTCATTATTGTTTTCTATTATATTCTTTTAAATCTTTGTTAACTGGCTCGAGTCCTTGCTGGAATGATCCGGTATATAAGATGGAAATTAGATTAGATTAGATGTTCTGGTTCAGCAGGAACTTGTCTAACCTTGTCTTGAATCCCTGGAGGGTGCTTTCCCCTATAACAGCCTCCGGAAGAACGTTCCAGATTTTGAAAATGACTTAAGACACACTTGCTTGTAGCTGATTTCCAAGGGTTTGATTGGATACATTCTGTTTGATATATGTGTGTCGAACAGAAAGAAAAGAAATATTAAGGTTGATTAATTTTGTATTTTATTCTCTATACTATTGTGAATATTTGTTTTATTTTGTAAGCTGCGAATTATAAATTTTTTAAATAAAAGAAATAAATACAGTTGCTTTAAAAGAATTTTCATTTCTGCAAGCAGTTCAACACTCTACCGGTGCATCCCAAGGGTTGAGGGGGGACACGCACACAGCATGGGAGATCGGGAAAGGAGGAGGGGGTAGAGATGAGAGTGGGGGAGGGACACCTCTCACCCTCGCTACGCCACTGAGTACCACCAAACATATTACATGAAAACTTGTATTATAAACTTGTTCTGTAATTATGGCAAATCTTATGTTTACATTTGCTTTTTGTTACTAGTGTTTTCAGAAAACCACCGGATTGCAATTCCCTTTTGCACTTCTCCAGTTGGCATCCTACTGTTTTAAGGAATAGTCTTCTGTTCTCTCATTTTTTGAGGATACGTAGGATTTGTTTATCAACTGAGAATTATAATTAGGATTTGTGTGATAGATTTTTGAGGAGAGGTTGCCCCAGTAAAATTGTTCAGAGTGCATATAAAAGAGAAGATTACAACCACTGGGAGAATCTCCTACAATCCAAAGGATTTAAAAATGGTTTGGATAATTTCCTAAAAGAGAAGTCCGTGGGCCATTATTGAGATGGCTTGGGGAAATCCACCGTTTATTCCTAGGATAAGCAGCATAAAATCTGTTTTACTACTTGGGATCTAGCTAGGTACTTGTAACCTGGGTTGGCCACCATTGGGTTAGATTGAACCATTGGTTTGACTCTGTGTGGCTATTCTTATGTGAGCCAAGTCTAGGACAATGAAGCCATTGTGACATCACTGCTGAGGTTGGCTCTTAGGCATTGGTGGAGTGAGGCATTATGACATCACAATATGTTGCTACTTTTTGGGTTTCTGTCTGGTACTTGGGACCTGGTTTTGCCACTGTTGGAGTTAGGGGGTGGGTCTTTAGTGTGGGCAGACTAGATGGGCCGTGGCCCTTTTCTGCCGTCAGTTTCTATGTTTCTAATTCTTATGTTCTTATGCAAGTCGTCTGTTCCAGTGTGATTGTTCTTATGTGAGCCAAGTCTAGGACAATCGTGATGACATCACTGATGAGGATGGCTCTTAGGCATTATGACATCACAATCTCAGCTCTGGAATGTTGCTATTCTTTGGGTTTCTGCCAGGTACTTGGGACCTGGTTTGACCACTGTTGGAAACAGGATCCTGGGCTTGACGGACCTTCGGTCTGTCCCAGTATGGCAGCTCCTACTACTGCGAGTCCAAATTGAAAAAATAAATTTATTTAACCCGTTCTGAACTCCCCTGGGAGAATGGTATAGAAAATGGAATAAATAAATAAACTCGGTCCTGGAGTCCCCTCTTGCAGGCAGGTTTTTAGGATATCCACATATGCATGAAAGAAATTTGTATATAATGAAGGCAGTGTATACAAATCAAATTTATGCCTATTCATTGGAGATATCCTGAAAACTTGACTGGCAAGGGAGAACTCCAGGACCGAGTTGCTAAAATACAGAAATTTTAATAGATGGAGCCAAAACCACCTCTCATAACAATACTGGGCTGCCCAACATCCTACAGGGCTGGCACCTACATATGCACTTGCTGGTAGAGAATGACATGGTAACAAAATTTATCGCCGTCCCTGCGGATAATAGTGGAAAACCATCTCCATGTCATTCTTTAAGGAGAGAAGGAGGAATCAGAGTATAAATGGGCAAAGCCACTGACCCTCAAGCTTTGCTTTGAAGAAAGCTGGTGTAGAGGGATTGAGGTTGAGAGACACACAAAAGAACGACAATCTCTGGTAGCCAGAGCTAAGATTGTGACGCCATAATACCTCTTTCAACCAATGCCTAGCAGCCAATCTCATCAGTGATGTCACAATGGGTTCATTATCCTAGACTTGGCTCACATAAGAATCAGAGTATGAATGGGCAAAGCCGCTGACCCTCAAGCCTCGCATTGAAGAATGCTGCTGTAGAAGGACCGAGGTTGAGATGGACACTAAACAATGGACACGGGATGGTTTCCAGCCACTGACCCTCAAGCCTCGCATTGAAGAATGCTGCTGTAGAAGGACCGAGGTTGAGATGGACACTAAACAATGGACACGGGATGGTTTCCAATCACTGACCCTCAAGCCTCGCATTGAAGAATGCTGGTGTAGAAGGACCGAGGTTGAGATGGACACTAAACAATGGACACGGGATGGTTTCCAGCCACTGACCCTCAAGCCTCGCATTGAAGAATGCTGGTGTAGAAGGACCGAGGTTGAGATGGACACTAAACAATGGACACGGGATGGTTTCCAGCCACTGACCCTCAAGCCTCGCATTGAAGAATGCTGGTGTAGAAGGACCGAGGTTGAGATGGACACTAAACAATGGAAACGGGATGGTTTCCAGCCACTGACCCTCAAGCCTCGCATTGAAGAATGCTGGTGTAGAAGGACTGAGGTTGAGATGGACACTAAACAATGGACACGGGATGGTTTCCAGCCACTGACCCTCAAGCCTCGCATTGAAGAATGCTGCTGTAGAAGGACCGAGGTTGAGATAGACACTAAACAATGGACACGGGATGGTTTCCAATCACTGACCCTCAAGCCTCGCATTGAAGAATGCTGGTGTAGAAGGACCGAGGTTGAGATGGACACTAAACAATGGACACGGAATCACTGACCCTCAAGCCTCGCATTGAAGAATGCTGGTGTAGAAGGACCGAGGTTGAGATAGACACTAAACAATGGACACGGGATGGTTTCCAGCCACTGACCCTCAAGCCTCGCATTGAAGAATGCTGGTGTAGAAGGACTGAGGTTGAGATAGACACTAAACAATGGACACGGGATGGTTTCCAATCACTGACCCTCAAGCCTCGCATTGAAGAATGCTGCTGTAGAAGGACTGAGGTTGAGATAGACACTAAACAATGGACACGGGATGGTTTCCAGCCACTGACCCTCAAGCCTCGCATTGAAGAATGCTGCTGTAGAAGGACTGAGGTTGAGATAGACACTAAACAATGGACACGGGATGGTTTCCAGCCACTGACCCTCAAGCCTCGCATTGAAGAATGCTGCTGTAGAAGGACTGAGGTTGAGATAGACACTAAACAATGGACACGGGATGGTTTCCAGCCACTGACCCTCAAGCCTCGCATTGAAGAATGCTGCTGTAGAAGGACCGAGGTTGAGATAGACACTAAACAATGGACACGGGATGGTTTCCAATCACTGACCCTCAAGCCTCGCATTGAAGAATGCTGGTGTAGAAGGACCGAGGTTGAGATGGACACTAAACAATGGACACGGGATGGTTTCCAATCACTGACCCTCAAGCCTCGCATTGAAGAATGCTGGTGTAGAAGGACCGAGGTTGAGATGGACACTAAACAATGGACACGGGATGGTTTCCCCTAGTTATTTGCGGGGACGGAAATAGTTTTGAATTTTGTCACAGTGTTGTTCTCTACTTTCTAGCTCTCTTTTCCGGTGCTGTCCAGCTGCTCATGTGCTCATTCAGGCAGTGTCCCCTGCCCCCAGGTTGGGGGCTGTGCAGAAAGAGAAAATTTTTTTCCGCCCCGATGCGGATTAATCTAAGACGCTTAATGAAGTAGTCCTGCCCAACCTTTGAGCTCTTCCCTGTTTTCTTAGCTACTGTCTAGGGTTACCATGTAGCTCCAGCAAAAGGATTGAGACATGAAGGGCATAGAGAAAGTGGAGAGGGACAGATTCTTCAAACTTTCAAAGACTACAAGAACGAGACGGCATTCGGATAAATTAAGAGGAGACAGATTCAGAACCAATGCTAGGAAGTTCTTCTTCACCCAGAGGGTGGTGGACACCTGGAATGCACTTCCAGAGCGCATGGTAGGACAGACTACGGTATTGGGGTTCAAGAAGGGAATAGATGATTTCCTGAAAGAAAGGGGATTGAAGGGTATAGATAGAGGATTAATATGCAGGTCCTGGACCCGATGGGCTGCTGCGTGAGCAGACTGCTGGACATGTTCTTACTTCCATTGCTTTCGGTGGAAGTAAAACCCAGATATCTCAATCTGTCCCTCCTTTTGCTGGAGCCAGATGGTAACCCTACTAATGTGAGTCCACTATTACTTCAAAATTCATCACTCCTGGTCCAGTCCTGGTGACAGAAGAGGAGCTGAAACCAGTGCGCCAGTCCTTTGAGAGAGCGGTGGCATTGAGGGAGGAGCGAGATGCACCTGAATAGAGAATGAGACGGGTCAAATTTTTCCCCTTCCCCACAGGAACTCATTTTCCTGTCCCCGCTCCATTCCTGCAAGCTCCGTCCTCATCTGCACAAGCCTCAAACACTTTAAAATCATGAGTAGCCGACATTCTAGAGCTCAGATTGTGATGTCATAATGCCTCATTCCACCAATGCCTAAGCTCCGTCCTCATCCGCACAAGCCTCAAACCCTTTAAAATCATAAGTAGGAACATTCTAGTGCTCTGATTGTGATGTCATAATGCCTCATTCCACCAATGCCTAAGCTCCATCTTCACCTGCGCAAGCCTCAAACACTTTAAAATCATAAGTGTTTGAGGTTTGTGCGGTTAAGGCAGAGATGACAGGGACAAGAACAGTGAGAAAACTCACGTGGACAGGACAGGGAAATTGAGTTCATGAGGGATGGGGACACATTTCTCCCTGTGTCATTCTCTACACCTGAGCTAAGGTACCCATTGTTGGAATGAAAAAACACAAAACTGCAGTAAGTCATGGTTGTGGCTTTGTTTATTAAGATAGAAAAAGGACAGGACCGGTTACTCCATGAGCCTCAAGCAATATAAACACTTTTTCCAACACAAAAACTGAGGGCACGGAGGTTGTGTTCCTCACCTCCATCTGCGTTCCTCGGTGCATAATTTCACACCACCAGCATGATTAAAAAAGAAAATACAATGTGCAGCTCCTGACAGACCCTGGAGAACCATTTTGATCCAACCACATGAAAACAATATTAGCAAGAAAAGTGGAAATGAGGGCTGGTCCCCTGTCTCAAGTAGCAGAGGCTGGGGTGCAAGATCTCAGTGGTTTCCCTCCCCACCCAGGCCCATGGTGCACACACTCTGTAGAGCAGCCCAACCCTTCTCAGGCCCCCCCTCCCCCGTGTCACATTATCTCCAGGAGGGCTCTTCTCTTCGGTCTATACTTTTACCAGCATCATCCAACAAGGTTCCCGGCCCAGAGACACAGGCTAAAATCATGCACGCTCTCACGCAGCTCAGCCCACTGGACCCAGGAAATGACCAAGGCAGCAGCCACAGCTCTGGAAGAGCCCCTCTCCCTCCTAGCAGTGGCAAAGTAAAGGGGGGGGGGGCAGAAAACCCCGGGCGCTGGAAATTCTCTCCCCCCCACCACTATATTCACGCCCTCTTTTTCCCACCCCTGTGGGAAAAAGAGCTGCTTGACCTTCATTATTTCGGGGTCCTGACACCTCTAAAAAGAAAATCTTACATATGAGACTATCTTTGTTGCCCATGGAAGGGGGGGTATAGGCGATAGAGTAGGGATTGAGCTGTCATTTGTAGTCTGTGGAAGGTGGAATATAAGATTCCAAGCTTCTAGAGCATTATTCCATATCTGCTTATGGTAGCTTGAGAGTGGGAGATGGTGGGGGGAGGGTTGTTTAGTGGTTTTGTTTGGTATTGTTTTTGTTTTGCTGTGTTATATGCTCCTTTTCCTTGTACCAATAAAAATAAAATCTTAGCACACCAACCAGAGTATTGAAGGTCAAGCAGCTCTTTAAAATCTTCTCCAGAATGAGCAACTAGTCTAGCCTGCAGCTTGCACTGGCCTGGCTCCCTCTGAAATCACTTCTGGGTCACAGGGCCAGGAAGTGACATCAGAGGGAAAGCCGATGCTGGCACGAGCAGCAGGCCAGAGAAGCTGCTTGTGCTGGCAAAGATTTAAAAAGGTACAAGGGTGGGAAGAGAGGGCGTGAGTGTGGTGGTGGGGCTGGTGCGGAAGGAGCAGGGGGTGGAAAGGAGCGCTACCACCCGGGCACCTCCTACCCTTGCTATGCTACTGCCTCCCAGTAGACTTTTCAGGTCCTGGGCATGAAAAGAACAGAGCTAACCTGATGTGGAAAAACTGCTTACGTTCCCCATCTCCGATTTACTTGGGGGGGAAAAAAAAAAGCAATTTTCAAAGAGGAACTAGGAGGGTATCGGAAGAGAAGTGAGCCTGGGGAGAGTAGCTCAAGTAAATATCAAATACCTTAGAAGCAGCTAAAGCTACCTGCCAGAGGAAGCAACAAACCTACTCTCTAAAGTTGCTTTGCAAGAGCTGCTCGAATTCTCTTCCACCCACAAACGCTGTAGCTAAATTTTGCAAAAAGGAACTTGTTAGAAAATAAAATAGAAGGCATACACAAAAGTATTTTGGGCCCATGCAAACAGGAGTTACATGTTATGGTATTATATATCACATTCCCATATCTATATTATATACACACTATATAAAGTTGGCTCATAAGAATCAAGTCTGGGATGAAGGCTCTGCCCTTGCTAATCCTGCTAAAGGCAGCAGCGTCCCAGAGCCCAAACGCTCCACGCCTGAAGGAGCTCAGTAGTGGAGATAGCGGACAGAAGGTCTCCTCTGTCGCATGCTTCGCCTTGGCGCAGGATAGACACTTGAAGGCCCTGATCTGGGATTCCTGCTCTGCGCCGGGTCCTGACTTAGTGCACCGGGTCCTGCAGGGACCTCAGGCGGAGGAGCTTCAGGAGTAGAAGCACCAGCAGAAGTAGGGGAGAGTAAAGCTGTCGCCAACATGTCTTTTATTCTCACAATTTGCGAGGACAAGGATTCAACTTCTGTAGAGATCTCCTTACATGTTTGCACCAAGCGGTCCAAGGTAGCGACAGTCACTTGGAGCACAGGCTGTAGCTCCTGTGAGAGTACAGTCCAGGATTCGTGGAGAGGGTCACACACAGCCCCTGTAATGAGAAACACGCAATGGTGAGACCAGCGGAAATTCATGACTCTTCTGCTACAGAGATTATGCTGAGGAGGGGGGGAGAGAAGAAATACAGCTCCTGTAGTTAACAACAGACCAAAACCCCCAGAAGTCAGATTGCTAGGCTGATGCAGATTCACATCCCGATACTGTGAAGACAGAAAATAAAGTGAACATCCAACAATGTATTATTTTAAATACCATATTCAAACTAGGATTACATCCCAACGTAAAAAGCCTAAGAAAGACGACCCATAAAATGACAAAAAATGACGGTTAGGACATATTCACAAATAGTCACACAATATGTATTTTTGCATGAAGTGTGTAAAGTTTGTTAATTAGCTAATTAAAACCAGGACTTATTTAATTTGTGAATCCAGTAAAACCACCCTACAGAGTAAAGTTCCACATGACTACGTTTGCACATCAGCCATGGACAAGAAGACGAGACCGAAAAGCTTCAAAAGGGTTCTAGGCAGGCAAATGGTGGTAGGACGCACTAGGGAAGCGCGGACGCAAATGGTGGCATGGCAGCCCTCCTCCTTGCCACATGCCTCTTGCCTTCCCCCGTGCCTTTTTTTTACTTCCCAGCGTGAGTTGCTGCCCGTGTCGGCATCAGCGCTTTCTCCAAAGTCACTTCCGGGACCCGTACTTGGAAGTGACGTCAAAGGGCCCACAATAAACATAAGAAAATAAGAATTGCCGCTGCTGGGTCAGACCAGTGGTCCATCATGCCTAGAAATCCTTAGGTCAAAGACCAGAGTCCTACCTGAGGCTAGCTTTACCTGCATACGTTCCGGGTCCAGCAGGAACTTGTGTAACTTTGTCTTGAATCCCTGGAGGGTGTTTTCCCCTATAACAGACTCCGGAAGAACGTTCCAGTTTTCCACCACTGTCTGGGTGAAGAAGAACTTCCTTACATTCGTATGGAATCTATCCCTTTTCAACTTTAGAGAGTGCCCTCTCATCCTCCCTACCTTGGAGAGGGTGAACAACCTGTCTTTATTTGCCAAGTCTATTCCCTTCAGTACCTTGAATGTTTCAATCATGTCCCCTCTCAATCTCCTCTTTTCAAGGGAGAAGAGGCCCAGTTTCTCTAATCTCTCACTGTACGGCAACTCCTCCAGCCCCTTAACCATCTTAGTTGCTCTTCTCTGGACCCTTTCGAGTAGCAACGTGTCCTTCTTCATGTACGGCGACCAGTGCTGGATGCAGTATTCCAGGTGATGGCGTACCATGGCCCGGTACAGTGGCATGATAACCTTCTTAGATCTGTTCGTGATCCCCTTCTTAATCATTCCCAGCATTCTGTTTGCCCTTTTTGCTGCCACCGCGCATTGCACAGATGGCTTCATCGACTTGTCGATCAGAACTCCCCAAGTCTTTTTCCTGGAAGGTCTCTCCAAGTACCGCCCCGGACATCCTGTATTCGTGCATGAGATTTTTCTTATCAACATGCATCACTTTACACTTATCTACGTTGAACCCCAATTGCCATGTCGATGCCAATTTCTCAAGCTTGATTATGTAGTTTGGGTTTTATACCAGGTTGGTCCTCTGTAGGGTTCGTCCATCATATGGTTCTCACAGCAAAAATGAACATAAAAACATAGTGTGTTGGAGAGATCAGTTAGGTCCATCATTTGGAAAGCAAGGAAGTGAGGATTTTTCACTCCGTCAAAAATGACAAAGACTAAACTAAACTTTACGCTTATATACTGTAGCCACACTGCAGCCCTAGGCCGGGGTTCAGCAGTGCTCTCAGTGGCTGTACACAAAAAGTGTGTGACCCGGACTGGAACTGAAAAAAGGAACTGAAATCAAACAAAACCACAAACACTGTTGTAGCCTGGCAATAATGAACATTTAATTGTTAGAATGACCAAGGGCCAAAAAAAGTAAATAATGCAACTTGCAAAATCCACAGGAAAAATACTCACAAGAAAAAACTCAGAGACAAAAGGTGTTTTTTTTTTCAGCCAAAAGTCAGTAATTTGCTCCGAGATACTGCTCTCCTCAGACCTTCTTTCTCTCAGGGCCTTCACAGCCTGCTCCCTAGCAGGTTGTAACAGAACATACAGTTCTCTGCTGCACAATATTCACAGTTCCAAATAGCAAAGCCTCCAGAAGCTTTTAGAGCACTGCTGGGAAAAGGAGAGTGCCTTAGGTTTGCCTGTCAAAAGCTCCAAAACAGCCTTCAAAATCCCTCCCTGGGTGTTAGCAAACCTCTCCCCAGAAAAAGGCACCTTCAGCTTCTTAAACAAACTCAATGCAAAGAGTCCAAAAGAGTTCAAAAACAAAAACTCGCAGTTTAGGCTTAATCCTTGCACCTGGTTGACAAGCCTACTTCCATGGGTTCATGAAACTCAGCAAATTCCTCCTCAGGTAGTTCTCTCTGAAGTTCCATGGGAATCTCATCTTCAGGCACTGTTAGTTCTGGAGGTATCCCAGCTTCTTCTACCTCCATGGGTGTACAGCCATCACCCCTGCTTGAGCCAGGGAGGTCATCATGGGAGAGAGACCTCAACTTTCTCCTTATCCTGCCTAACTGCTTATACCAGACTGCTGGTTTAACTAGGGGAGGGACATGCCCTGCTCTGCCTGAGTCAGCAGCAGGGAACCAAACCTCTCTTGGACTCCCCCGGTGGTGACCTGGATACAGGTTTCTCTGCGGGATCTCAGTTCATTCTGGCTCCCCCTGGTGGACAGCCAGGAAACCACCGTGAGCAAGGTAGGCACGGAGCCTGTCTGGTCACAATACCGCATCTTCTGTATAAATATAGAGCTCGACAAGGTTTACAAAAATTAAAAGGGAAGTACAGTGGGAGTTGGTGGTAGGAGGAGGCAGAAATTTACATTTTTGAAAATAGCCAAGTTTTCAGGTGTCTTCAGAATAGTTGGAAAGATTCCCAAGTTGCGCAGCTGGGCAGGGAACTTATTCCAGAGCTCTGTAGTTTTGAAGTGAAGAGATTTCCTTAGTTTTCCAATGTAGGTAACGCCTTTTAGTGAGGGGAAAGATAATTTGAGCTTTTGGATAGATCTGGTGATGTCAGGTCTCGCAGCATTCCAAGATAGAGGAATTAAAGTGGGAAGAATGCCATGGAGGATCTTGAAAGTTAGGCAGGCACATTTAAAATAGACCCTGGAAATTACTGGGAGCCAGTGGAGTTGTAGCAAGAGCGGCGAAACATGGTCAGATTTGCTGCAGTACTCTGTATAGAACATAGAAACATAGAAGATGACGGCAGAAAAGGGCCACAGCCCATCAAGTCTGCCCACTCCAACAACCCTACCCCCTTGAATTTACCCCCCTAGAGATCCCACATGTGTATCCCATTTCCTTTTAAAATCCTTCACGCTGCTGGCCTGAATCACCTGAGGTGGAAGTTCATTCCAACGATCGACCACCCTTTCGGTGAAGAAGAACTTCCTGGTGTCGCCATGAAATTTCCCACCCCTGATTTTCAGCGGATGGCCTCTTGTGGCAGAGGGACCTTTAAAAAAGAAGATATCATCCTCCACCTCAATACGGCCGGTGATATATTTAAACGTCTCTATCATGTCTCCTCTCTCTCTACGTTCTTCGAGTGAATATAGCTGCAATTTATTCAGCCTTTCTTCATACGGGAGGTCTTTGAGTCCCGAGACCATTTTGGTGGCCATTCTTTGAACCGACTCAACTCTCAGCACATCCTTTTGGTAATGTGGCCTCCAGAATTGTACACAATACTCCAGATGAGGCCTCACCATGGATCTGTACAATGGCATTATAACTTCGGGCTTCCGGCTGATAAAACTTCTTCGGATGCAACCCATCATTTGTCTTGCCTTTGATGAAGCCTTCTCCACTTGATTGGCAGTCTTCATGTCTTCGCTAATGATCACCCCCAAATCACGTTCCGCCTTGGTCCTAACTAAGGTTTCACCATTTAGTGTGTAAGTTTTGCATGGATTCCTGCTGCCGAGGTGCATGACCTTACATTTTCTAGCATTGAAGTTTAGCTGCCAAGTCGAGGACCAATGTTCCAATAGAAGTAGGTCCTGCGTCATACTGTCTGGTAAAGTGTTCTCACTTACTATGTTGCATAGTTTGGCGTCATCGGCGAATAATGTGATTTTACCCTGAAGCCCCCGAGTCAGATCTCCCACAAATATGTTGAAGAGGATCGGGCCCAAGACCGAGCCCTGAGGCACTCCACTGATCACCTCCGACGTTTTTGAAGGGGCACCATTTACCACCACTCTCTGAAGTCTACTGTTTAGCCAATCACCGACCCATGTAGTTAACGTCTCTCCCAGTCCCATTGATTTCATCTTGTTCAATAGTCTGCAGTGCGGAACGCTATCAAAAGCTTTACTAAAGTCCAAGTAAACGACGTCTAGGGACTCACCCACATCCAGTTTCCTTGTTATCCAGTCAAAGAAACTAATTAGATTGGATTGGCAGGACCTGCTGAAGTCTTTGAAGACTTTTCTTGGTCAGACTTAAATAGACCGAGTTGCAGTAGTCCAGCCTCGACTAGGGGGACACTCAATGAATTTACAGGGAAATACTTTTAAAACCAATAGGAGGAAATATTTTTTCCACTCAGAGAAGCTCTGGAACACGTTGCCAGAGGTTGTGGTAAGAGCGGATCATGTAGCTGGTTTTAAGAAATGCTTGGACAAGTTCCTGGAGGAAAAGTCCATAGTCTGTTATTGAGAAAGACATGGGGGAAGCCACTGATTGCTACTCTTTGGGTTTTGGCCAGGTACTAGTGACCTGGACTGGCCACCGTGAGAGCAGGCTATTGGACTTGATGGACCTTTGATCTTACCCAGTAAGGCTATTCTTATGTCCTTATCTTAAGGATAAAAAGCCAACACCACTCCATTTTGGTTCCATATTCCCGATTGATAACTCACACCTTGCTATATCTTTGGATATTCTAATATTCACCTGACGCTTTTGCTCACCATTCTGCAGTAGTATGTGTTGGCTGCACATTTCAGTGAAGGGGGGGGGGGCTGAGTTGGAGATCCTTGAAGACACAAATTGTATTGATTGGCAAACTAGGCTTTTCAATGTAAACAGTTGGTTTCTGCTTTGACTATTTTTCCACTGCTGTTAAAATACATGTACTGGATTCTACATAAAAAAATAAAATAAAAATAAATAAAGATGCCTTGCATTAAAAAAAAAAAAAAAAAATAGTACCCTGCATTCACACCGGAACCCCATACAAAAATGAACATTATTTGCAAGCTGGTTGGTTGGCAGAGGTTGCCATGAAGGGATTTTCCACTGAAAACGCTAACGTCCGGTTGTTTTGCAACCGCAAATTCGGTTCACCAAGTAGGGATTTCTTATGTGTTACAATACATACAAATAGGACAATTTAACCATTCAACAAACACATCATCTATGTACCACACTCATTAAAATCATTTATTCATTCATTCTTCTATACCGTTCTCCCAGAGGAGTTCAAAACGCTCCAGGCCACGGTAGAACCCCCTACCGCAGCTTAGTTAAAAAAAAAAAAAAAATGGGTGGATGGGTAAGTTATTACTTTGAGGGCTCTCAGCCTGTTGCTCTAACCCTAATGATTCCTTCTCCATTCCCATCTTTAATCTTTTAACATAGTAACATAGTAGATGACAGCAGATAAAGACCTGAATGGTCTATCCAGTCTGCCCAACCTGATTCAATTTAATTTTTTTTTTTCTTCTTCATAGCTATTTCTGGGCAAGAATCCAAAGCTTTGCCCGGTACTGTGCTTAGGTTCCAACTACTGAAGTCTCTTATCAAAGCTCACTCCAGCCCATCTACACCCTCCCAGCCATTGAAGCCCTCCCCAGCCCATCCTCAACCAAACAGCCTCCTTCAACCCTGAATAAAATGGCATCCTCAGCTACTCATTTGTCCATACAGCCAAACTGCTTGCCATGGATCAGTAGAATGGAATATTGCTACTCCTTGGGTTTTGGCCAGGAACTAGGAACTTGATTGGCCACCATGAGAACAGGCTACTGGGCTTGGTAGACTATTGGTCTAACCCAGTAAGGCTTTTCTTATGTTCTTAACTTCTGAAACGTGGAGCTGATCCGACTACCAATGATCAGACGTGTGCTGAATAATCTATACTCGGGCTCTGCTACCTTGCGTTGAAGCCCCATCGATATGGCTGCTAAGAAAGCAACTCCTTGGGCATCCGTAACCACACCATCGTCGCTACTTCAGCTGCTAAAGGCATCTTAGAAAGACAAACGTGCTACACAGATGTTAACCCAGTGCTTGGACTATCCTCCCTAGATGGACTTAGCAGGGAGAGGACCCAGATCAAACCACAGACTAGACCCAGGTGCACAGGCACAGCATTAAATAAGGGACTTTCTATTGGATAGAGGATGTGCGCTAGATGTGGTGTATTTAGATTTTAGCAAAGCCTTTGACAGTGTTCCACACAGATGTCTAATAAATAACCTGAGTGCCCTCAGGATGGGTCCCAAAGTGACGGGCTGGGTCAAGAACTGGTTGAGTGGAAGGCAACACAGATTGCTCTGAGGAAAGGGATGTTACCAGTGGTATGCCTCGAGGTTCTGTTCTTTTTAACATTTTTATATACGATATTGCTAAATGGTTGTCGGGTAAGATTTGCCTCTTTGCGGATGATACCAAAATCTGCAATAGAGTAGACACGCCAGATGGTGTGAACAACATAAAGACAGATCTGGCGAAGCTTGAAGAATGGTCTAAAATTTGGCAGCTAAAATTTAATGCTAAGAAATGCAAGGTCATGCATTTGGGCTGCAAAAACCAGAGGGACCGGTACAGTTTAGGGGGTGAAGAACAGGACTTGGGTGTGATTGTATGTGATGATCTAAAGGTGACAGCGAAAGCTAGAAGGATGCTAGGTTGCATAGGGAGAGCTATGGCCAGTAGGAAAAAGGAGGTATTGATGCCCCTGTATAAGACTCTGGTGTGACCTCATTTAGAGTATTGTGTACAATTCTGGAGGCCGCATCTTCTTTAAGATATGAAAAGGATGGAGTCAGTCCAGAGGAAGGATACTAAAATGGCATATGGGGACAGACTTTAAGATCTCAATCTGTATACTTTAGAGGCAGGACAGAGGAGATATGACAGATGTTTAAATACCTATGTGGAGTAAATGCACATGAGTTGAGTCTCTTTCATTTGAAAGGAAACTCTGCAATGAAAGGGCATAGGATGAAGTTAAGAAGTGAAAGACTCCGGAGAAATCTGAGGAAATACTTTTTTACAGAAAGGGTAGTAGATGCATGGAACAGTCTCCCGGAAGAGGTGGTGGAGACAGAGACTGTCTGAATTCAAAAGGGTCTGGGATAGGCACGTGGGATCTCTGGGAGAGAGAAAGAGATAATGGTTACTGCGGATGGGCCATTTGGCCTTTATCTGCCATCATGTTTCTATGAATGTTAAAATGTATGCCTTTCAGCACTATACAAATGATAAATAGTAGCAGTAGATTGTCCCCTTTCAAAGGGCCCTTGTCATCGGTACCTGCTGACTGGGAGGGGTTGCTCTGGTCCAGGTTTTCCTGCCCCACTGGGTTGTCCTCCAGTAGGCCGAGTACAATCCCATCATTTTCTTCTGGATTTGGAGGCATGCTGAACCCCCCAGCCTCCTCTTCAAGGCCAAACTCAGCGTCATCCTGCTGCATAGAAGCTTCCAGATCCAGAGCAACGGCAGCATCTATAGGTGGAGAAAATTGAGCTTCTGGGTAACACAAACCATATGTTTGGCATCTACAAGCCCATATTCCCCATCTATAAGCCTCCTACCCCAGCCATAATACTCAGGGACCTTATGGTAATCATTGCATGTATACTTCTAACAGGAATGCAAGAATGTGATAAAACCTCATTCACGCTGTGCTGGAGAGCATTACCAAGACCATCTGCTCCAGCATGGTGCCCCTTACAAAAAGTACAGATTCCCCAACTCATTCAATGGAACATGTTTGGCCAAGTTCCTGGAGGAAAAGTCCATAATCTGCTACTGAAACAGACATGGGGGAAGCCACTGCTTTCCCTGGATTGCTAGCATGGAATGTTGCTTCTCTTTGGGTTTCAGCCAGGTACTTGTGACCTGGATTGGCCACTGTGGAAACATGATACTGGGCTACATGGACTATTGGTTTGACCCAACACGGCTACTCTTATGTGAGCCAAGTCTAGGATAGTCAAGCCATTGTGACATCACTGCTGAGGTTGGCTCTTAGGCACTGGTGGAATGAGGCATTATGACATCACAATCTCAGCTCTGGAATGTTGCTACTCTGGGTTTCTGCCAGGTTCTTGGGACCTGGGTTGGCCACTGTGGAATCAGGATAGTAGGCTAGATGGACCTTTAGTCTGACCCAGTAGGGGTAGAACATAAGAATAGCCTTACTGGGTCAAACCAATGGTCCTCTGCTGGTTTCCTGCACAAGAGCTGTACAAAAAAAAAAAAAAGGGATTATGAGCAGGGCAATAAGTTCATTTATCCCAAGTCCCCCCCCCGATTTTTCATTAACTTTTGGCATGCAAAACTTAAGGAGCTACACATCACTATAAAGCAGAGTTACTTACCGTAACAGGTGTTATCCAGGGACAGCAGGCAGATATTCTCTACATGTGGGTGACGTCATCCACGAAGCCCTGTTGTGGACAGCTTTTCAAGCAAACTTGATTGAAGATCTCAAAGTTTGCTAGTGCTGCACCACACATGTGTGTGCCTTCCCGCTCCACTAGAGGGCGCATCTCCTCCTCGTGGTCTTCAGTTCAGATAGCTAGCAAAGAAGCCAACCCGGGGAGGTGGGTGGGTTGCGAGAATATCTGCCTGCTGTCCCTGGATAACACTTGTTACGGTAAGTAACTGTGCTTTATCCCAGGACAAGCAGGCAGCATATTCTCTACATGTGGGTGACCTCCAAGCTAACCAAAGGGGATGGAGGGAAAGTTGGCAATTTAGGAGAACAGATTACACAAAACCGACTGGCCAAACTGGCTGTCGCGCCTGGAAAAAACATCCAGACAATAGTGAGAGGTGAAGGTATGAACCGAAGACCAAGTGGCGGCCTTGCAGATCTCCTCAATAGGCGTGGACCTGAGGAAAGCGACCGACGCCGCCATCGCTCGGACTTTATGCCCCGTGACCCGACCGTGCAGCGAGAGACCAGCCTGAGTGTAGCAGAAAGAAATACAAGCAGCTAACCAGTTGGACAAGGTGCGCTTGGAAACAGGACGCCCCAACCGATTAGGATCAAAGGACAAGAAAAGTTGAGGATCCCTCCGATGAGACTGGGTGCGATGCAGGTAGAAAGCCAACGCCCGCTTAGTCAAGAGTGTGAAGCGCCACTTCCCTAGGGTGAGAATGGGGCTTAGGAAAAAACACCGGAAGGACAATAGACTGATTAAGGTGGAAATCCGAAACCACCTTAGGCAAGAACTTAGGACGAGTACGCAGGACCACCTTGTCAAGATGAAAGACAATAAAATGCAGGTCCGCAACCAGAGCCTGCAGCTCACTGACCCTGCGAGCAGACGTGAAAGCAATCAGGAACATCACCTTCCAAGTAAGGAACTTCAGATGGGCCCTATCCAGGGGTTCAAATGGAGGTTTCATCAATTGAGCGAGAACCACATTAAAATCCCAAACCACCAGGGGAGGTCGGAGAGGAGGATGGACATTCAAGAGGCCCATCATGAAGCGATAAATCAGCGGATGGACCGAGAGCGATTTCCCATCGAGTAGCCGATGAAAAGCAGCAATCACACTGAGATGAACTCTAATAGAAGCCGTTTTAAGCCCAGACCGAGACAAATGAAGCAAGTACTCCATCACTGAGGACAAGGAGGCAGACAAAGGTTCAATGCGTTGGGAAACACACCACGCGGCGAATCTAGACCACTTCTGAGAATAACATTGCCTGGTGGAAGCTTTCCTAGAAGCTTCTAGAACATTACACACTGACTGAGAAAACCCCAGGGAGGAAGTCAGGTGGAAAGGAACCAAACTGTCAAGTGCAGAGACCGCAGATTGGGGTGCAGCAGCAAACCCCGACTGAGACAGCAGAGATGGAAATACAGGCAGCAGAAGAGGTTCCTGGACACTGAGTTGGAGAAGAAGGGAGAACCACGGCTGCCTGGGCCACTGAGGCGCTATTAAAATCATAGCAGTGTGCGTCGATCGGAGGTGCACGAGAGTTTTCAGAATCAGAGGAAAGGGAGGGAATGCCTAGAAATACCTGCCCGTCCAATCCAGAAGGAAAGCATCTGCCTTGAGACGATCCTCGAACAAAAGCGAGGCAACTTGTGATTGAGGGGTGAAGCGAACAGGTCTATCTGCGGAGTCCTCCATCGAGCAAACACCTGACGCAGAGTCGAGGAATGGAGCGACCACTCGTGCAGCTGAAGGAGGCGACTTAACCTGTCTGCCAGGCAGTTTTGCTCGTCCTGGATGGACCGCGCGAAGGAAAATATTGTGGCGTATCGCCCACTCCCAAAGCCAAACAGCTTCCTTGCAGAGCAAAAGGGAAACTGTACCCCCTTGCTTGTTCACATAATACATCGCCACCTGGTTATCCGTACGCACAAGGAACATTTGATCCTGCAGCAAGTGACGAAAAGCTGCAGCAAGTGACGAAAAGCTACCAGCGCCCTGTAAATGGCCTGGAGCTCCAGTAGGTTGATGTGGCAGCGACGGTCCGCATCCGACCAAGGACCCCGAGTCCGAAGGCCGTCGAGATGAGCCCCCCAGGCGTACGCCGAGGAGTCCGTCGTTAGGACTTTCCAAGGCGGGGGCACGAGAAAGAGTAAATCTCTTGAAAGATTGGAAGAGTCGGTCCACCAACGGAGTGAGCATCTCAAGGAGGGAATCACCGCAATGTGCTAAGAGACGGGATCCTGATCCTGCCTCCACTGGGATGCCAGAGTCCACTGAGGCACCCGGAGGTGCAGTCTGGCAAAGGGCATCATATGAACGGTGGAGGCCATGTGCCCCAAGAGGATCATCATCTGCCTGGCCGAGACCGAAGCCCTCAGGGAGACCTGTTGACTGAGCCGAACGAGGGCGGCTTGCCGAGACTGAGGTAGAAACGACCGTGTCCAGCACGGCTCCAATAAACTGCAGGGACTGAGAGGGGCACAACTGGGACTTTGGGAAGTTGACCTCAAACCCCAGATGCTGAAGGAAGATAATAGTCTGACGGGTCGCTGAGATAACTCCCTCCCTCGACGGTGCCTTAATTAGCCAGTCATCGAGGTATGGGAACACCTGAAGACCCCGAGACCTCAGGGCCACCACCACGAGGCATTTCGTGAAGACCCGTGGGGACGACCCGATATTGCAGATGAAGGTCCTCCACACAAAAGCGAAAGAAGCATCGAAAGGCCGGGTGAATTTCGGCACGAGTGTAAGCCTCCTTCAGGTCTAGTGAACACAACCAGTCCCCCTCTTCCATCAAGGGATATAAATTGGGAAGAAAGAGCATGCGGAACTTCTCCTTGACTTGTTCAGCCCCCGGAGATCCAAAATGGGGCGAAGGTCCCCGGTCTTTTTGGGAACCAGAAAGTACCGGGAGTAAAACCCAGAGCCCCGCTGACAACAGGGGACCTCCTCCACCGTCCGAAGGCGAAGGAGGGCCTGAGCTTCCCGGAGAAGCAGGGGAAGTTGTACGCCGCTCGAAGGATACACTCTGGGGGGCCTGTCCAGAGGAGAGGACCCGAAATAGAGCGAATACCCCTCCCTGATGACAGAGAGGACCCAATTGTCCGCAGTGATCCGAGCCCAGCGGTGAAAGAAAGCGCCGAGACGGCCCCCGGTAGGCAGAGGAGAAGGCTCGCGGGCGGAGGAGGCCAGCCCCCTCCCGCTGAGACAGTCAAAAAGACGGTGCCGGCTTGGCCGCAGCCGGGGTCTGAGGCTTCGGAGGGGCCCTCTGCTGCTGTTGGCGCCTTGGAGAGGGTCTAGAAAAAGCCAGCGTCGATTTCTGTGGGTAGCGCCGAGGAGGCAACCTATACGATTTGGGAGGAGCAGGCTTTGCCTTGGCCCAGACCAGGGAGGCAAAGGAGCGCTCGTGCTCCGAGAGGCGCTTGGTGGCCACCTCCAACGCATGGCCACAGCAAAGGCAGAGACCCTAGAAGAAAGTTCAAAAGCATCATACAAAGCCTGGAACATGTAAAGCCGAAGCTGCAAAAGGGTATCCAGAAGCCGGCGGAAATCCGCATGGCGGCGGACTGGAAAGTCATCCTGAAAAGACGGCAGAGATTTAATGCACTGCTTAAGATAGGACGTGAAAGTAAAGTTGTAATTAAGGACCCTGTTAGCCATCATAGAGTTTTGGTACAGGCGCCTGCCAAATTTATCCATAGTCCTGCCCTCCCGGCCGAGCGGGACAGCCGCGTAGACCTTAGAAGGGTGAGACTTCTTGAGGGAAGACTCCACCACCAAAGACTGGTGGGAAAGCTAAGCCTTTTCAAACCCTTTACAGGGGACCGTCCGGAACCGAGACTCCATTTTAGACGGAATGGCCGGGATAGCATACGGAATCTCCAGATTGCGGAAAAAAGTTTGTTGTAACACCGGATTCAAGGGGAGCCGCAAGGACTCCTTAGGAGGATAGAGAAGTTCCATCTCCTCTAAATATTCTTTGATATATCGGGAATCAAACTGGAGGCCCAAATTCAACGCCTTCCCCATGTCCAGTACAAATCTGGTAAAAGAAGGCTTGCTCTCAGACCGCCCAAGGGGGGAGGTCGAGTGAGACTGCAAGGCAGCAGAAAAGGAGGGGGAAGCCTCCCGGGAGTACTGCGCAGGCATGTCAGTGTCAACAAGCACTGATGTCGAAGAAGCCCCGCTGAAAGAACGGGGGGGGGGGGGGGAGTCGAGGACAGCTTGCGCTTAGAGGTCCCCGCAGGCAAGGACCCAGGGGTCCGAGGCACCGAGGACTGACGAAGCCCCCCCCGGAGGGTCCCGGGAAGACAAGCGTCAGGAAAAAGAGGCTGAAGCTCCTGACACCGGTGCCCCACGGGATGGAGTCAGAGACCGCACTGACGACCGCCAGAGACTCGGATCAGACAACACCAGGTCTGAGGCTTTAATGGACCTCGTAGTGCGAGGTCCCGGCGACCTACCCCGCCTCGGGGAGGAATCCCTGGGCTTTTTAGTGAGTCTCCGGGACGAGGGAGAAAGATGCCTCGACCGGTGCCTCGAACGAGGCCGAGCGGCGGGGAAATCCCACCGCGAAGGAAGCGGGGAGGAGTCAGACAAGGACAGACGCCGAGACCGACGCCCCTTACCTCGGGAACCCTCGAGGCGACGCTCAGGCTGGTCCATCGCGAGCGAGGTCAAGGACGGGGCAAACCGAGCCAAAGCAGAGGAGAGCTGCAAGAAGATGATAGCCTTAAGCATATCCTTGAACATCGGCACCGAGACCATATTCGGTCCTACAGGTGTGACAGTGCGCTCCACTGGGGGCAACCTCAAGGAAGAGTATTCCCTTATGGTGGAGGCATGCTTGGAGACCTTAGCAGGTGGTTTCGTTGAGGCAGTCACCGCCTGGATGGTCAGAGACTCCGAGGAGGGCTTCTTAGGTAGCTGAACTGAACCTGAAGACGGAAGAGGAGACTTACCTGCAGTGGAGGATTTCGAGGCTGGAGCCATCGAAGTCTTCGAGGTCGAGGGAGATTTTCCTGGAACCGAGGTCTTCGAGGCCGACGTCGAGACAGAGGTCAAGGCTGAGAGTGGGCCCGCAGGCAGATCAGTCTCCATAGCGAAGAGCTTCGCAATCCACGCTCGACGCCTCCTGAGAGCTCGAGGCTGGAGGGTAGCGCAACGAGGGCAAGAGCCCGTAGGATGGTTGACTCTGAGGCACAAGATGCACCAGCGGTGCGGGTCAGTGATCGAAATCACCCAACCGCACTGAAGTCAAAAAAGAGAGCCGCGGCCACGCAAGGCCAGGCGGCCAAGGCAAACCGGGAGCCCCCGATTCGCCGAAAACTAGTACAAACAACAACAAAAAAAAAGAGCACAGCGACTCCCGAACTGAGTAAAAATAAGAAGCCACGGTGCAAGAAAGGCACGTAAAAAACATGCAGAGAAGAGAGACAGAGCTTTCTGGCTCCGCAGAAAACTAAGAACTGAAGACCACGAGGAGCGGACGTGCCCTCTAGTGGAGCGGGAAGGCACACACATGCGTGGTACAGCACTAGCAAACTTTGAGATCTTCAATCAAGTTTGCTTGAAAAGCTGTCCGTGACGGGGCTCCATGGATGACGTCACCCACATGTAGAGAATATGCTGCCTGCTTGTTCTGGGATAAATACATAAACCTACTACTAATCATTTTTCTAGTTCTACCAGATGTTTACTTTCTGTGTCCCTAGTGGGCTCACAATCTGCTTTTGTACCTGGGGCAATGGACTTGCCCAGGGTCACAAAGAGCTGCAGGTCCCCAGGATCACAGTCCACTGCACTAAACTTTAGGCCACTCCTCCGCTCTCAATGAGTCTAATGTCGTGATCACTATTTCAGAGAGAACAAAACCTGGCAGGTTGTCAGGAAATATCATGGAGAGGATGATCTGGCAAAAAAGCCTTGGAACAGGCAGAAAAATGATAGGAAAGTATTATAGCAGGAACTGAAAGTGGGCAGACTTGTGACATGGAGTCAAATCTCTCCCTTCCCTCACCCTCCTAGCTACAGCTTTCTCTTATAACAAGAGATCTTGTCTCTTAAGTAGCATCTGACTCAAGAATTGTCACTCCTTCATCCAATTCCAGTCCTCGAGAGCCACAACCCAGTCAGGTTTTTGAGATTTCCACAATGAATATGCACGAGATTAATTTGCATGGACTGCTTCCATTGTATGCAAATCAATCTCATGCATATTCATTGTGGAAATCTCAAACACCCGACTGGGTTGTGGCTCTTGAGGACCGGAATTGCCTACCCCTGCCTTAAACCCTCCGATTGCTTCCAGTTTCTATTATGGAGCAAAACCCGACTGGGTTGTGGCTCTCGAGGACCGGAATTGCCTATCCCTGCCTTAAACCCTCCGATTGCTTCCAGTTTCTATTATGGAGCAAAACCCGACTGGGTTGTGGCTCTCGAGGACCGGAATTGCCTACCCCTGCCTTAAACCCTCCGATTGCTTCCAGTTTCTATTATGGAGCAAAACCCGACTGGGTTGTGGCTCTCGAGGACCGGAATTGCCTACCCCTGCCTTAAACCCTCCGATTGCTTCCAGTTTCTATTATGGAGCAAAACCCGACTGGGTTGTGGCTCTCGAGGACCGGAATTGCCTACCCCTGCCTTAAACCCTCCGATTGCTTCCAGTTTGTATTATGGAGCAAAACCCGACTGGGTTGTGGCTCTCGAGGACCGGAATTGCCTATCCCTGCCTTAAACCCTCCTATTGCTTCCAGTTTCTATTATGGAGCAAAACCCGACTGGGTTGTGGCTCTCGAGGACCGGAATCGCCTACCCCTGCCTTAAACCCTCCGATTGCTTCCAGTTTCTATTATGGAGCAAAACCCGACTGGGTTGTGGCTCTCGAGGACCGGAATCGCCTACCCCTGCCTTAAACCCTCCGATTGCTTCCAGTTTCTATTATGGAGCAAAACCCGACTGGGTTGTGGCTCTCGAGGACCGGAATTGCCTACCCCTGCCTTAAACCCTCCGATTGCTTCCAGTTTCTATTATGGAGCAAAACCCGACTGGGTTGTGGCTCTCGAGGACCGGAATCGCCTACCCCTGCCTTAAACCCTCCGATTGCTTCCAGTTTCTATTATGGAGCAAAACCCGACTGGGTTGTGGCTCTCGAGGACCGGAATCGCCTACCCCTGCCTTAAACCCTCCGATTGCTTCCAGTTTCTATTATGGAGCAAAACCCGACTGGGTTGTGGCTCTCGAGGACCGGAATTGCCTATCCCTGCCTTAAACCCTCCGATTGCTTCCAGTTTCTATTATGGAGCAAAACCCGACTGGGTTGTGGCTCTCGAGGACCGGAATTGCCTACCCCTGCCTTAAACCCTCCGATTGCTTCCAGTTTCTATTATGGAGCAAAACCCGACTGGGTTGTGGCTCTCGAGGACCGGAATTGCCTACCCCTGCCTTAAACCCTCCGATTGCTTCCAGTTTGTATTATGGAGCAAAACCCGACTGGGTTGTGGCTCTCGAGGACCGGAATTGCCTATCCCTGCCTTAAACCCTCCTATTGCTTCCAGTTTCTATTATGGAGCAAAACCCGACTGGGTTGTGGCTCTCGAGGACCGGAATCGCCTACCCCTGCCTTAAACCCTCCGATTGCTTCCAGTTTCTATTATGGAGCAAAACCCGACTGGGTTGTGGCTCTCGAGGACCGGAATCGCCTACCCCTGCCTTAAACCCTCCGATTGCTTCCAGTTTCTATTATGGAGCAAAACCCGACTGGGTTGTGGCTCTCGAGGACCGGAATTGCCTACCCCTGCCTTAAACCCTCCGATTGCTTCCAGTTTCTATTATGGAGCAAAACCCGACTGGGTTGTGGCTCTCGAGGACCGGAATCGCCTACCCCTGCCTTAAACCCTCCGATTGCTTCCAGTTTCTATTATGGAGCAAAACCCGACTGGGTTGTGGCTCTCGAGGACCGGAATCGCCTACCCCTGCCTTAAACCCTCCGATTGCTTCCAGTTTCTATTATGGAGCAAAACCCGACTGGGTTGTGGCTCTCGAGGACCGGAATTGCCTATCCCTGCCTTAAACCCTCCGATTGCTTCCAGTTTCTATTATGGAGCAAAACCCGACTGGGTTGTGGCTCTCGAGGACCGGAATTGCCTACCCCTGCCTTAAACCCTCCGATTGCTTCCAGTTTCTATTATGGAGCAAAACCCGACTGGGTTGTGGCTCTCGAGGACCGGAATCGCCTACCCCTGCCTTAAACCCTCCGATTGCTTCCAGTTTGTATTATGGAGCAAAACCCGACTGGGTTGTGGCTCTCGAGGACCGGAATTGCCTATCCCTGCCTTAAACCCTCCGATTGCTTCCAGTTTCTATTATGGAGCAAAACCCGACTGGGTTGTGGCTCTCGAGGACCGGAATTGCCTATCCCTGCCTTAAACCCTCCGATTGCTTCCAGTTTCTATTATGGAGCAAAACCCGACTGGGTTGTGGCTCTCGAGGACCGGAATTGCCTATCCCTGCCTTAAACCCTCCGATTGCTTCCAGTTTCTATTATGGAGCAAAACCCGACTGGGTTGTGGCTCTCGAGGACCGGAATTGCCTACCCCTGCCTTAAACCCTCCGATTGCTTCCAGTTTCTATTATGGAGCAAAACCCGACTGGGTTGTGGCTCTCGAGGACCGGAATTGCCTATCCCTGCCTTAAACCCTCCGATTGCTTCCAGTTTCTATTATGGAGCAAAACCCGACTGGGTTGTGGCTCTCGAGGACCGGAATTGCCTATCCCTGCCTTAAACCCTCCGATTGCTTCCAGTTTCTATTATGGAGCAAAACCCGACTGGGTTGTGGCTCTCGAGGACCGGAATTGCCTATCCCTGCCTTAAACCCTCCGATTGCTTCCAGTTTCTATTATGGAGCAAAACCCGACTGGGTTGTGGCTCTCGAGGACCGGAATTGCCTACCCCTGCCTTAAACCCTCCGATTGCTTCCAGTTTCTATTATGGAGCAAAACCCGACTGGGTTGTGGCTCTCGAGGACCGGAATCGCCTACCCCTGCCTTAAACCCTCCGATTGCTTCCAGTTTGTATTATGGAGCAAAACCCGACTGGGTTGTGGCTCTCGAGGACCGGAATTGCCTATCCCTGCCTTAAACCCTCCGATTGCTTCCAGTTTCTATTATGGAGCAAAACCCGACTGGGTTGTGGCTCTCGAGGACCGGAATTGCTTATCCCTGCCTTAAACCCTCCGATTGCTTCCAGTTTGTATTATGGAGCAAAACCCGACTGGGTTGTGGCTCTCGAGGACCGGAATTGCCTATCCCTGCCTTAAACCCTCCGATTGCTTCCAGTTTCTATTATGGAGCAAAACCCGACTGGGTTGTGGCTCTCGAGGACCGGAATTGCCTACCCCTGCCTTAAACCCTCCGATTGCTTCCAGTTTCTATTATGGAGCAAAACCCGACTGGGTTGTGGCTCTCGAGGACCGGAATTGCCTATCCCTGCCTTAAACCCTCCGATTGCTTCCAGTTTCTATTATGGAGCAAAACCCGACTGGGTTGTGGCTCTCGAGGACCGGAATTGCCTATCCCTGCCTTAAACCCTCCGATTGCTTCCAGTTTCTATTATGGAGCAAAACCCGACTGGGTTGTGGCTCTCGAGGACTGGAATTGCCTACCCCTGCCTTAAACCCTCCGATTGCTTCCAGTTTCTATTATGGAGCAAAACCCGACTGGGTTGTGGCTCTCGAGGACCGGAATTGCCTATCCCTGCCTTAAACCCTCCTATTGCTTCCAGTTTCTATTATGGAGCAAAACCCGACTGGGTTGTGGCTCTCGAGGACTGGATTTGCCTACCCCTGCCTTAAACCCTCCGATTGCTTCCAGTTTCTATTATGGAGCAAAAATCCTGTAATTTCCAGGAGGAGGAAGAGAACAGAAGATCCTTTGCCTCTTTCACCCCACTATTCCACATCTCTTAAATCCCAGGCCTGGGAGAGGTTTGCATCCTACTCACCCAGTGTCCTTTGCTCCACTCCAGCTGTGCTGCTCAATCCTGAGCTGTCAGCTTCCCTTCTGCAAAGTCCTGGGTCTTGAATGGCAGCTCCCAGCAGCTGCTCCAGTTCCTGATAATATGGGAAATCAGCAAGTAGCCCCGGAGATCCACCCATCTCTATAAACCTCTTCAGCCTCAAGTACTTCAGCTTCAGTTTCTTCCACCGTGCCTTGATCTGTCCAGGGCTAAGGGAAAAATAGAAGAGGCGGGAGAGAGAACAAATTCCACATCAATCAGCCATAGGCCAACCTATCACCCCCTGCTAATGTCCAGCATCTCCCATTTCCTACTTTACTTCTTCAGACTAGCCGATGGCTGCCTCCGTCACCTTGGATAGACACTTGGAAGCGGATTCTTTAAAGTCACCGTGCATTTAACGATGGCGCCAAACCATTGTTAAATGCATGTATTTTACCGCCCGATTATTATAAACGGCTCACCGTGGTCTTTTCCAAGCTTTCTAGTAGCCTCTGATTGTACTATGCAAATTTAGTACAATGAGGTCATCAATATTAAAATGACCTCTCCAGGCGATTCTCAAAAAGGAACACCCCTCCATGTATGAGGAATTGGGGCTGATATTTACCGACAGGGTCTGAGCTGTTGTAGCCTTACTTTCCTGATTGGCTCAGGCACCGACAGGAAAATAAAGCAGCTCATCAAATCCACCACCAGCCCCGATTCTTTATAAATGTAGCCTATATGAAGCCTGGTGGTCAAATGTCCCACTAGCTGATGCCCCCCGCCCCCACCCCATGGGGAAGCCAGCAGGAGGAATGCCCACTCCCTCCTGCCACAAGCTTTTTTTTAAATGGGCACAGCTGCGCCTACAACCCCCCCCCCCAATCACACAAGCCTGGAGGTCTAGTGGGCCATTCCCCCCAGTATCCACTGGCAGCTAGTTTCACCCTCCCCACCCCGACAACCTCCCACAGCCCCCACCACACAAGCCTGATGGTCTAGTGGGCCGTCCCTCTCTCCAATCCTCCCTCGTATCCTTTTTCAGAAGACCTGCGAGAGGGATGCTTGCTCCCTCCCGCCAGCAGGCCCACCTCTTCAAAATGGCAGGCCTTCCCCTTTCTGGTGCATCCTGGGATGTACTGGAGGGGGACCTAAGTTTGATAGGTGCCTAGGCCAAAGACCCCTCCCCTATGGAAAGGGGCTTAGGTGCCTGGGCCAATCAGGGCCTTAGGCCCCTTCCCAGTGTGCCCTGGGATGCAATGGAAAGGAGGAGCCTAAGACTGACTGGCCCAGGCACCTAAGGCCCCTCCCATAGGAGGGGTCCTAGCGTCTGGGCCAATCAGAACCTTATGCACCAGGAAGGCCTGCCATTTTGAAGAGGCGGGCCTGCCTGCGAGAGAGGGAGCAAGCACCCCTCCTGCCAGTCTTCTAAAAAAAGATAGAACGTTGCCACTTTGAAGGGTCCAGACTTGGCAGCTGGTGAACCAGGAGCAGATAATTTCTTTCCCAATCTAAAGGAGCAATATTCTTTGAGTTCTAGGGATATCTTCATATACCTACAGGTTAAAAACTTTTTACAAGGGAAGGGGGGGGTGGGAAGAGGGGGCACTTAGGAGGCGAATACAGTACTTTTGAAACATGATGGTAGATAAAAGCCAAATGGCCCATCCAGTCTGCCCATCCACAGTAACCATTATCTCTTCCTCCCTCTAACAGATCCCAATTATCTATCCCACGCTTTCTTAAATTCAGACAGTCTCCTCCACCTCTTGCGGGAGACTGTTCCATGCCTCAACCACTCTTTCTGTAAACTATTTCCTTAGATTACTCCTGAGCCTTTGCCCTCTCATTCCAGATAGTGGGACCTTTCAGTCATATATCAAGAAAGGATCAGCCAACACTTCAAGAGACCAAACTATCTGACCGCTTGGGAAAAAAAGATATTCAAAGGCCCATGGAGGATGCCGAGTAGGAAGACATGTCAATGAACTCAAAGTCTAGTATGCCACTCAAACGATAGAAAATGCATCAAAAATGTTATTTAGGACCATAGTGTAGATAAATAGAATAAATTAGGTGAGATTACATATTGGAGAGGATATTCTGAATGAGAAACATATCTGCATATGTGGTGGTCAAGGCCTAAGATACAATTGTTCTGGGGAGTGGTCTCTTAATACGTTCAACATATGCTTGCAGAGAGGATTTGGCTTGAATGGAAGAGTACCAGGCCAGAATGGTGGTATCAAGAGCGCAGGGCTCAAAGAGGCTCCATCCCTACAACTGGTGAACGTGAAGTTGGCCTGCCAATAAGATCAGTGCAGACTTACAGCATTATGCCACTACAAGATGGGACTTACTTTCTCAAACTGACGTAACAGGAGGTAGATTGGCTAGATGGGTTAGTAGACACTGGAGAAGGAGAATGCGAGAACTCAAATTAGGTTAGATAAATTGCTTACTCTATATTTATTGGCTGGAAGGGGTTGACTGGAAAATGTAAGCTATTGTATTTTGGTTTTGGATTAGAAAAGACACCAACAGTGTCTCTGATGCTCACTAGTTTCTTACACAAATAAAGGCGCCTCCAGATTCCTCAGCTCACAGAAGGGTCTGGAAAGTTCTATTTCCTAAGCTGCTACTTGATCTGATAAGGAGGGCCCTGAGTTACAAATTTGGTAAGGGAAGGAGTGAATTCCTCTGGGGAGGGACATGTGACAGACAGCTAAGCCCACCTTCTGCCTCCTCCTCAGTGGAGGGAAAGCCACAAGAGCTCTAACTTTACACTTCTACCACCCCACTAACGACATGGAAAGGGAACAGCATTCTGCGCCAACGACAAAGAACAGTGCCAGAGAAGTTTTTATGATGTTCTTGTATTTTTTTCAGGGCATAAACATTCATGAATTCTGGTGGTTAAAACAATAAGATTTTGAGAAGTAGACAGAGCACTTGGCAGTGTGGGTGGCCTTTAGAAATGCAGAAAAGCTCTCAAGCGTTAGCACCTACAACTTCATTATTCTGCTCATATGATAACAAAGGAACAACTGACAGCTAACAAATGAGAAGCCATTATAGAACTGTCAACTTATAATACTTCAGTTTTCATTGAAAGCTTAAGTGTCCATAGTCAGTTATATCTTTATTTAAAGGCTCTTATATTCCACCTCCAAGCATGAAAACTATCAAAGCAGAATACATCCAGATAGAGGGGGCATTTTTCTGACCCTGGAGGGCTCTCAATCTGAGTTTGTACCTAATAGGAATGGAGGGTTAACTGTCTTGCCCAAGATCATAAGGACCTGTAGTGGGATTTGAACTGGGCTCCCCTGAGTCTCAAACATTAGGCGAAGCCCCTACTCTACTCAAAAGAAGCAAACTCAAGCTCCAGAGTCAGTTAGCAGGGCAGAAGCTAAAAAATAAAGAGACCAGCACCAACAGAGAAAGGAGAAATGGAAAGACAGTCCATATAACATGTAAACCCAAGGATTGATGAAGCAGGTAAGGTCCTCAGAGACAGCCTAGTCCTTTAGTCACAAAGACACTCCAGAACTAGGGTGAGCTAAGGGCATATTTCTTCAAGGAAGAGGTGGTGGGTGCAAAGCATGGCTCTGGCAAGGGACTGTAAAGCCATAGTCTGGGTCTGTTGCAGATGAAGGGATGAGCAGAGACCGGGTGGGGCTTCTGGTAGTTACCATAAGCCAGACAGAGTCTACTGAGCTGAAGGGAACTGCAGCTAAATGAGCCATGTTTCAGATTGTACCTGAAGAGGATATTGCAGCGCTTCAGAAGAACATGAAGTCTCTCAAACACATCCCAGTTCTGGAACCTCTTCCTGCTCAGCAGCCCCACCAGTCCCAAGTCTTTGATGAGGTCCAAGAGCACATGGATCTCAGCTTCACTCCACTTCTCTTGGGGCTGAGGGGATTCTCCCCCATCCATCCTGTAAAAAAAAAAAACTAAACCACTTAACCCAAACACAGCTCCTCAGGCACAACAAAAACACTTCAAGCAAGTCTTCTGCAACCAGCCTGCACAACGCAACACTAACTTTCAGCAAGGAATCAATCACCTTCACCTGATACCAGGGCTTGTAGAAGTGCAATCAACTCTTCAAAGCCTGGTTATGGCAGGGAGAAAGCCTCAGAAATCCCCAGGACACAGGTGAGTTGTATTACTGTCTGCTGTGCAACATCCAACTTCAATTACAGACAACACAAACCCTAGATCTCCTCAACCTTCAAGTACAGCAAGGTTTTATTTCAGTTGAAATGGTATTAATTAGTATCACAAAAAGAAATAACATTTTTAAACATCAGGAACAAAATCAAAGAACACATGAAAACCATGCAATCCTTAAAAAGAGTTTTTAACCAACCCTCTGTGGAGCCTCCTGACTTGATCCACAGCGAGATTGCCAGTGTTGGAAGAGTAACTAAGCAAATGCCACTAATTACTGCATTTAAGGTACTTTTACTTGTAAAGAAGTCAAGGATAACATTGGATACTTTTACTGAAGTAATACTTTTGCCAATTTTTACGACTTTAACCCAGTTACATTTAATGTAAAAGTAAAAAGTGGGAGATTCAAATGACAATTCCTCAGTAAACCAAATGAAACAGCAAAACTGAGCACAGGATTTTGTTATTGCTAACAGGGGAGAGTGTGGTGCAGTGGTTATAGCTCCAGCCTCAGCACCCTGGGGTTGTGGGTTCAAACCCACGCTGCTCCTTATGACCCTGGTCAATTCACTTAATCCCCCCCATTGACCCAGGTACATTACGGTATATAGATTATGACCCCATAGGGACAGACAGGGAAAATACTTGAGTACCTGAATAAGAACATAAGAATATCCTTACTGGGTCAGACCAATGGGCCATCAAGCCCAGTAGCCTGTTCTCACGGTGGCCAATCCAGGTCCCTAGTACTTGGCCAAAACCCAAAGACTAGCAACATTCCATGCTACCAAGCCAGGGCAAGCAGAGGCTTCCCCCGTGTCTTTCTCAATAACAGACTATGGACTTTTCCTCCAGGAACGTGTCCAAACCCTTCTTAAAACCAGCTACGCTATGCGCTCTTACCACAACCTCTGGCAACGCATTCTAGAGCTTAACTATTCTCTGAGTGAAAAAATATTTCCTTCTATTGGTTTGAAAAGTATTTCCCTGTAACTTCGAGTGTCCCCTATCTTTGTAATTTTTGACAGAGCAAAAAAATCAATCCACATGTACCTGTTCTAATCCACTCAGGATTGTGTAGACTTCAATCATATCCCCCCTCAGCCGTCTCTTTTCCAAGCTGAAGAACCCTCACCGTTTTAGTCTTTCCTCATACGAGAGGAGTTCCATCCCCTTTACCATCTTGGTCGCTCTTCTTTGATCCTTTTCTAGCGCCACTATATCTTTCTTGAGATAGGAAGACCAGAATTGAACGCAATACTCCAGGTGAGCTCACACCATGGAGCGATACAGGGGCATTATAACATTGATATAAACCATTCTGAGCTCCCCTGGGAGAATGGTATAGAAAACTGAATAAATAGTGTGAAAAGTTTCAGCCTCTGATAATCAGAGCTGGTATTGTGATGTCATAATGCCTCATTCCACCAATAAGAGCCAACCTCATCAGTGATGTCACAATGGCTTCATTGTTCTATAGTTGGCTCACTTTTACTACAGTTTGATTTCTAAAGTGGTGCAGTGGTTAAAGCTACGACCTCCGCACCCTGAGGTTATGGGTTCAAACCTACGCTGCTCCTTGTGATCCTGGGCAACTCACTTAATTCCCCCCCCCCCGCCAAAATGCCCCAGGTATGTTAAATAAAGTGTGAGCTCACCAGGACAGATAGGAAAAAATGCTCGAGGACCTGAATAGATTCATGTAAACTGTTCTGAGCTCCTCTGGGAGAACGGTCTAGAAAACTGAATAAGTAAATGTTGCTGTTTAGTGAATATAGCCTATAAGAGTGGAGTTGGGTCACTTTAAAGCGGAGATGACGCTGAAGCCGGCAGCAATTCTTGATGAGCAGATGTTGCAATACTTTGAATTTTTACTCAAAGGCATTATTTTAGGCACATTTTTAATTTGTCTCTCAAAATTCTTTTTACTTAAGGATCAAAATACGCATTTACCTTCCCTTACGTCGTTTGACCTCCCTTCATTGAACTGACATTTTTTTTGACTGCCGCTCCCCAAACATGGAATTATTTGCCTCTTTACCTTAGAGAAGAAACTCTACTGGAGAGATTTAAAGATTTCTCTCTCTAGAGGCTTTGGAAAAAGAACAAGAATAATTGGATAGATCCGTCCACCTCCCCACAGTCTTTGTCACATTTTAGACTGCTCTTAATCCCTTCCCTAAAGTTCTTCCCCATTGATGTGCTTTTCTAAAAAAATTGACGTTCTTCCTTTTATCCTCCCTAAAAAAAAGTCTGACGTGTACTGTCTGTCGTTTATATGTTTCAAGAAATTTCTTAGAAGCGTTTTAATCAAATTTTAATAAAACTTGAAACGACGCTGGAGATTGCATGGCATAGATTTGCATCAGCTGAAGACTCAGCACATCCCGAAAAATGAGACTGTGGAGTCCCAAGGACGGGTTTAGAAAGTTTCAAGAACATTTCTCTGTATATCTATTGCAAAGTTAATAAAATGCAGGGAAAGGGACTTGTATACTGCCTTTTTGTTGCTTTGGCATTTCAAAGATACCTCTTTGATAAATTTCTCTAGCTCCCTCCCTCCCTCCCAAACTACTAAACTCGACCCCGCCTCCCTTCCTTCCCTTTCCTCTCCCTACTCACCTTTGTACCTCTTCTCCCCCGGTTTTTCCTATCCCCTTTCTGCACTCCCTCGTAATTGTTATTGGATTATTTTATAATTGCTACTGTTTATATTATATACTTGACAACTAACTCTCTGTATCTTCACTGTATATGTACAGTCTCTTCTCCTGTAAACCGCTCTGAACTGTTCTGTGGTATTGCGGTATACAAAAATAAAGTTATTATTATTATTATTATTATTAAGTGTCTTGCCCTGGGTCACAAGGAGCAGCACTGGGATTTGATTTCGCAGGCACCAGCTCAACCAGTGAGCCACAGCCCTTCTAATGGTCAAACTCCACCAAGGAGAGATCAATAAGGTGCTCTCTTTGCTTCTTCCAAGCCCCCCAACAGCCCCAAGGCTAACTCCAGGGCAGAGCCACTTCCATCGTTTCCATTTTGCTTTCAAAGGACCACAAGTATTAACTGAGAGGCCAAGTTACCCAGTTCCAGGCTGAAGACTTATGGACAGTTCTGGATTTCTGACCAGCACTGATTTTAATGGGCAAAACTGGCACTATACGGTAAATCCCACACTACTTTGGGATGCAAGTTCAAAAGCAGAACTGGCCAAAAAGTCTGCTGCCTAGAACTAAGCATCTTGGCACCTCTGTATTAAGCAGGGATCATGCCAGCTCACCCAGAACAGCGTAAAGATGCTAATCCAGTACTGGTTTTTGCCAGCTTTTCTTTCAGAATGTGGAACTACATCTCCCTATATGCAATGGGGCAAAGCAAGGACTGGATCAGTGGGTGAAACTCCACTTATTTATTTTGTACAACTTGATATACCATTTTAATTTGACAATATCAAGATGGTTTACAACAAATGGAAATAACTATAAACTTCACACATAGAGCGACAACCACACCACAGAATCACGAAAGGAAGGAGAAATGAATGGTACATAATTCCTACAAACAACTGTGCCAAAAATGAACCAGAGACTTCCAACAGTCTACACAAAAGAAAGAAGTAAAATTCTTCAGAAAAAATATATAAAATAAATAATCCTGTACTACTTTTATGGGTGGAGAAGGCTGTCCCAAGTAGATGGTTGCACGAGGACAGACATTTCAGCCATCTGCATTGGAATTTAACCTGGGGTTACCAGTGTCCAGGAAAACCCAGAGCCGCGTCTGGAGGGCTTTTAAGCATGCGTGGAGGCCCTCCAGATGTGGTCCGGACTCAGGGGAGGACGAGACGAGGTTTGTGTGGGGGTGGGGTTGGGGACAGGGCCACATGTCCTCTTTTTTGCACAAACAAATCTGGTAACCCCTAATTTAAGCCATCCCCATAATTGATCTCCTCCATTCCCACAGGAGTCCATGCTATTATTTACTCTGTCATCTGGTTCCTCCCAACTCCAACAGCCTCCCAAGGTATTTTGGATGGGGTTCACGTCGAGTGTGCCAAGCCTCTTTCTAATGCTCCAATCACCGCTCTGAAACGCTGCCATGAACTTTCCTGATGGAGTCACCAGAGATTTAGACCACACTCCTGTGGGAATCCCACTGCAACTTCTTCTGCATGAATCACATGGAAACTTGTTGCATGCATGCAAAAATCCTGCGGGTTCATTTCTGTGCAGTTTAGTCTCAAGGTTATCGGCCACTCCTCCAGGTGAACCTTCAGCTGTGTCCCCTCCTCCTGTAGCAGCATCCCCCCTTTCCCTCCCTATCCCCTTTCAGGTGGCCAGCGTTCATCCTCTTCTGTTCTTACCCTCGCTGCTACTGCCAGTCCGACCCTAAAGCAGTGCAAGAGCAGCTATCCCAGGGCTCTGAACAGAGGTTGTAGCTAGACAGAGAGCAAGGTAGGTTCACCATTGGCTGCAGAAAAAGGAGGACGGATTAAAACATCTGGGTTTTACTTCCACTGAAAGCAATGGATGTCTCAATCCATCCTCCTTTTTCTGAAGCCATATGGTAACCCTAATGCAGGCGTAGGCAATTCCGGTCCTCGAGAGCCACAGGCTTTCAGGTTATCCACAATGAATATGTATGAGATGGATTTGCATGCACTGCCTCCTTGAGATGCAAATCTATCTCATGCATATTTATTGTGGATATCCTGAAAACCAGACCTGGCTCCGGCTCTCGAGGACCGGAATTGCCTACCCCTGCCCTAGTGCAAGGGAAGCAGCCACCCCCCTGCCCAATGGATTTTGAATGAAATGGTGCCTTTGCAGATTAGCCCTTCAGCCCATTTCAATGATGCAACTTCCTCTTTCGTCAGAGGCAGGCCAGCCTAGCAAAGGCCCCGAGGCTGCCTGATGAAACCGCGTCTAAATTAATCCTAGCGGCAGATCTGTGGCCAAGTTAAAAGCACACTGAACTACCGCTAGAGACAGGAGAAGTACTGCTTGGCAGGGGAGGAGGGAAAGGGAAGGGAGAAGGGGTACTGCTGGACAGGGGGAAAGGGGAGGATGAAGGGAGAAGGGGTACTGCTGGACCTGGCAGAAGGGGTGGGAAAGGAAAGATGCTACACACCGGAGGGGAGGGTGAGATGGTAGATGGGGAGAGAGCATATTAGCTATGAGTGGGGTTGGAGGGAGGGAAGAAAGGAAAATTGTTACAGGAGGAGTGAGAGTGATGAGAGAGGGAGAAATGGTGAATGGAGAGAGAACATAGGTTGGGGAGTGGGAAGGAAGGATGTCACTCAAGAGAAGAGGCAAGGAGAGAGAGAAAATGTGCAGGAGGCAGAAAGGGTTGGACTCATGGAGAGGGTGAGATGGATGGGGGAGGACAGAAAAGAGAAATGTCACACTTGGGGAAAGGGGGAGAGGGCAGAGAGTGAAAAGTTGGACTCATGGAGGGAGAGAGACATGTTGGTTAGGGGAGGGAAGGAGGAGAAGAAGCATGCAAGAGGAAGAGAGAAAGAAATGGACTGGTGGAAAGGAGGGAGAAATGCTGGACTGGGAGGGGGGCCAGAAAGGAGGAAGGGAAGGGAGATGGACTGCAGGGGGCAGAAAAGAGGAAAGGAGAGAGAAATGTTACCCTGGGGAAGAGGGGTGGGGAGGAAAGATGACTAAAGGAAGGGAGAGATTCCAGACCAGGGAATGGAAGGGAAGGAGGGGAATCTGGTATCACTATAGAAATAATAATAGTAGTAGCAGTAGTAGAGAGGGATGCCAGATTATGGGAATGACAGGAGAGAGATATCAGACTGGGAAGGGGGAAAGGAAGGAGAGAGATGACGGACTACTGGGAGGGGGGGGGGAAGGAGAGAGTTAGGCAGGGACAGTAAGACATGGAAAATTAGATTTTGAGAAGAAAGCAGAAAAATTGAATGTTATAAGTTAATGCCAAAGATGGATGCAGGGCAGAAAGTGAAGGAAAAACTAGTCAATGGATAAGAAGGCCCTGGAAACATAGTTAAAAGCACAGAAAAATAAAATCACCAGACAACAAAGGTAGGGAAATTGATTTTATTTTCAATATAGTGATTGAAATGTGTCAGTTTTGAGAATTTGTATCTGCTGTGTATATGAAAAATGAATGGAAAAAAACTGTAATACAATTAGGAATGGGGGCGGGATCTGGGGCAGAGCTTGGGTGGGTCTGTGGTTTGGGGGTTCTCAGCTGCTATTTGTTAGACTTCCCTACTGGCATTTCAGGGCCTGTCTGGAGGACCGCTGCGCATGCGTGGATGTGAATGTGATGATGTCCTCATGGCGCAAGAAAGTTTGAGAGAGCCTGTTGTATCCCAAGTGACCCCAGCTTAAAAAGGCATGAAGACCAGGGAGAGGGAGCTGAATGGAATTCATCTTGCACTAGTGAAAAGGGGAGGAGCTAAGCTTGCACTAGTGAAAAGGGGAGGAGCTAAGCTAGGCTGATTGATTCTCTGCTTTTCTTTTTTTCAGAAGTACACACTCTTCAACCAAGGAGCACATCAAACCTCAGTCTGGTGCTCCAATGACCTCCCTCTCTGCACTGCAAGCTTCATTCTAGGGTTCTTTCTCTTTCGTGTACACACCTCACTCTGCTGCGCCACTAGAATTTCCCTCGGTGCGTTCCAAGCCTCACTCTGCTGCGGCACCAGCCTCTTTCGCTGTGTATTACAAGCCTCATACTGGTGCTCCAATAGTATCTCTTGGTGTGTTCTAAGCCTCGTTCAGGTGCTCCACTAGCGTTCTCGGAGTGGATCAAACCTCGTTCTGGTGCTCCAATTGCCTGTCTCCTGGCGTTCCAAGCCTCATTGTGGCGTCTGTCCCTGATGTTAATAATGAAAGTGGTTCTCGGGGCTCTGAAGCTTTGTCGTGTAAGTGTCTCAAGTGGGATTACTGTGGGCGAAGGAGCTTTTAGCATGCACCGTATTGGGATGCTTCCTTTTTTGTGGGGAGGGGGAGGGGCAAGTCTGAAGGCTCATTTGGGCCTCCTGTTTCTGTTGGGGACTCTGGACTGATGCAGTCCATCTCCAAGAATTGCTTCTCCTCAGATCCTCAGCCTTCCTGGGAACACGTTTTCCTAGTGTCTTCCTGGGCAGGATGCTTTCAAACATTCTCCTTATCTTTCTGAGTACCTGTATACATTTGCACAGTTCTCTAAGCCTCATTTTTGTTAGGTTTTCTCATTCATGTGATATAAATATGCTTTTTTGCTGTGCTCGAGCTTCAGTATTCAAAAAAGACATTGAGCATTTGATGATCCCTGTAATGTTTCTAGTAAATCTGGTTTCTGTTCTGATTTCTCCCTAAGGATCATCAGGCATATTAAACTCCACTACTGGGAGCAAAGATCATCACTAGAATGGACTCTCACTTCGTTAAGGTGGAATTCAAAATAAAGAGAGAATGATTTACAGTTTAGTTGCATGAAAAGAATTTGTAGCTCCTCCTAACAATTCGCTCCTCCACCAGCATGACCCTGAGGGTTAGAGAGCTGGGAGGGTAAGTTCAGCGCTTGCTGGAGTTGACGCTTTAGCTTACAAAGGAAATAACAGTACTAAAGGGGGTACTATAGCTTGAATGTTGTGCAGTTCTATAGGGTGGAAAACTTGTAACTGGCAAAATCCCTGGGATTAAACAGATTTTATGTTGCTTTTCTAGGAATAAGCAGTGGATTTCCTCAAGCCCATCTTAAATGGCTTATGGTAATAATAATAATAATAATAACTTTATTCTTATATACTGCCAACAATCTTGCGACTTCTAGGCGGTTTACAGTGAGGTGAAACTGTACAGTCAGTGAATTACAGAGTATAACAGTGACCATCTGATATTAACAACATTAATAATAACAACAGTTTATATACTGCCGGACCGGGAAGTTCCGTGCTATTTACAATGAGTTAGAAAAGTTTCATTAATTGATTGGGACATTCATAGATTAGAGATTAGAGGTTAACAGTTTGCAAGATCAGATATGGGTGGAATTACGAAGGGGGCTATTGTCCTTGTTCGTTACCTATGTAATTCAAGAACAGGTATGTTTTTAGGTGTCTCCTAAATTCGCTATAGTTGTTTGAGTGTGTGATTAGTTTTCCTAGGTCTTTGCCCCATAAGGCTGCTTGGTACGATAAAAGTTGTTGATGATGTCTCTTATATCTGCATCCTCTAGCCCAGGGGTGTCAAAGTCCCTCCTCGAGGGCCGTAATCCAGTCGGGTTTTTAGGATTTCCCCAATGAATATGCATTGAAAGCAGTGCATGCACATAGATCTCATGCATATTCATTGGGGAAATCCTGAAAACCCGACTGGATTCCGGCCCTCGAGGACCAACTTTGACACCTGTGCTCTAGCCGGTGGGGAAACAAATTTCAGGTGTGTGCTTCTCTCATGTCTGTTAGTTGGGAATGAGAAGAGGTCTATTATATATTTAGGGGCTAGACCTGATAATACCTTAAAGCAGAGACATCCTAGCTTGAACTTCGTGCGTGCCTCCATTGGCAGCCAGTGCAGGAGTCGGTAGGAAGGGGTTATGTGATCGGACTTCTTCAACCCGAAGATCAACCTGACTGCTGCATTTTGTATAAGTTGTAGTCTCTGCATTTGCTTCCGAGAGATTGCCAGATGGGTAATGTTGCAATAATCAAGGTGGCTTAGTATTAGGGATTGTACCAGAATTCTGAATGCTGAGGTGTCGAAGTATGCTCTAATGGACCTAAGTTTCCAGAGGGTAAAAAATCCTTTTCTGACTAGGGAGTCTACATGGTCTTTCATAGTTAGACCTTGGTCCAGTATTACCCCTAGAACCTTCGTTGTTGGTTGAATAGGGTAATTGAGTTTGTTAATGAGTAGTGATTCTGTCGTGTTATGTGGGTGTGGCGAGGCTATAAAGAATTTAGTTTTATCTGAATTGAGCTTGAGTTTGAATTCTGTGGTCCATTGTTCCATCAGGTTTAGTGCTTCTGTTGCTGTGGGGGTGATTTCGGAGGGAGACGTAGTAAACGGGATAATGATTGTAAAGTCATCCGCGTAACTGAATACTTTTATACCTCGCTGGGCCAGCTGCATGCCTAGTGATGATATATAGACGTTGAAGAGTAGAGGGGATAATGGGGACCCCTGTGGAACGCCTGATGGGTTTCTCCATGTTTTAGAGAGGTTGCAGTTGAAGTGTACCTGATAGGTGCGGGCCGTAAGGAATCCTCGGAACCAGTCAAGTACCTCACCTCCAATGCCGATCGCGTCTAAACATTGTAGTAATTTTTTGTGGTCCACTAAGTCGAAGGCCGAGCTCATGTCAAATTGCATGATTAAGGCGTTATGGCCCTTGGTGAATAGGTTGCGTAAGTGTTCTAGGATCGCTGCTATCACCGTCTCAGTGCTAAACAGAGGTCTGAAGCCGGACTGGGTTTCGTGTAGTAGAGAAAACTGGTCAAGGTAGTCCATCAATTAGGTATGTACTAAACCTTCCATTATTTTTACGAAGAATGGAATGGACGCTACCGGTCTGTAATTGGTTACTGATGTTAGGGAGTGTTTGCGATTTTTTGGAATTGGGGTGATTATAATGTGACCGTTATTCGTTAGGAATTTCCCGTTTTTGAACTTATTGGTCATACAGCTCCATAGTGTTAGTTTAAAGTCTAAAGGAGCTGCTTTCATAATGTTGGGGGGACAGGGATCTAGAATGCAGTGTGATTTAGTATATTTATTATAGAGTTTTATGAAGTTATTCCATTCTGGATCTTGAAATGAGTTCCAAAACATATCCCCTGGTATTTCATTTCCATGTGTGTTGGCTATTTGATGTGCTTGTGTGTTGATTGTTGGGTACGTGTTCCTTAGGTTCACAATTTTTGAGTCAAAGTGTTGTGCTAGATCGTCTGCTGATGGGAGTTTTGTGTCGTGCATGGATTGATTGTGGCGTGTGGTATCAAATAAATTTGTGACCAGGTTAAACAGTTCTTTAGTGTTGATTCCTTTTGAACTCGTGTTGGATGTGTGTATTTTGGATGAGTAGAATGTTTTTCGTTTTTCTTTTATCAGTTGTTTGTAGTCCTTTATGTTGGATCTCCAGTTGTTCCGGTCTGGTGTTTCTCCCGTTTTGTTCCAGATCCTTTCTAGTCGTCTTACTGATTGTTTCATTTTTAATAGTTCAGAGTCAAACCATTTATTATATTTATTTGAGCATTTTGTTCTGTTTCGTTTAGGGGCTATTTTATCTAAGATGGATGTGCTTGTTTTTGACCACTGTTCCAAGAACTCATCCCCTTCATTTATCTCCTCGCGCGATTCATAGTGTGCCCAGAATTCCTCTGGGTTGATGTGGCTTCTTGTGAGATGTTCTTTTATTTTTATCTTTGGGTGAGTTTTTTCTTTTGGTTGATTCCAGATTAAGTTAAAGTAGTAGGTGAAATGATCGGACCAGATGTCGTGGTACCAGATGCCGTCGGATATGGAAATAGTGGGGTTTAGGATTTCTTTTGAGGACATAGATACCAAGTCTAACTGATGGCCTTTCTCATGAGTTTGTGTGGGTTACCATATGTCGGGAAACCCAGACATGTCCTCTTTTTAGAGGACTGTCTGGGTGCCCAGGCAGATTTTCAAAACCCAGCAGTTTGTCTGTGTTTTGGAAGGCCCCAAGCTTGAGGCTGCATCAGGAGGGCCTCCGTGCACACGCCTGCCCTCTTCCAAAGATATAAAATACAAGTGCATGTTTAACTCGCTACTCACCTACCTTGGCACTGGAACAGTCTTCCAGTATTTATCAAGACAGAACCTAACTTCCCTAGATTTTGAATTAAACTGAAGACTTTCCTTTTTGAGAATTACTACTCCTTCTAATAATAATTATTTCTATAGCGCTATCAGACGTACGTACAGAGTTACAAAGAAAACAGTCCCTCCTCGAAAGAGCTTATAATCTAAACAGACAAGACAGACAAACAAGATGCAATGGATACAGTTAAGGGGAATGGTTAATCAGCTAGCTGGGTTGGAGGGCAGAGGAGTAGGGTTAAGGATTGAAGGCTATAGCAAAAAGTTATGTTTTCAGTTTGCTTTTAAACAAGGGAAGGGGCTTGACGGACAAACTCGGGTAATTTATTCCAGACATAGGGGGCAGATAGACTTCATTCCTTTCATCTGACTTCCCTTTATGCCTGGAATAAATGACCTGGGTCTGTCTGCCACGACCCTCCCCTGTTCAAAAGTAGGCTGAAAACCCACTTTTTCAGACAGCCTTCATCTCTTAACCTACTCCCCTCTGCTCACCATCCTAGCCAGCAGTTTAACCATTCCCTACCTTGGCATCCTGTTTGTCTGTCTTGATTGTTCAGATTGTATGCTCATTCGAGCAGGGACTCTCTCCTTTGTGACTGTACAGCACTGTGTACGCTTGGTAGCGCTGTAGAAATAATTAAATAGTAGTAGTAGAGCAGGTATTTATTTATTTAATTTGATTTGTATTCCATTCTCTTGGGGGCTCAGAACGGGTTACAATTGACATTCACAAAAAATTACAGGACAAAGGCATTCCTAGAAGAGACAGGAGAGTGAGACAAGAAGGGAGGGGAGGGGCAGGAGGAGAAGAGTAGGGAGTAGGCTGATCGTTAGCACTGTTCAAGGGAGGGGAGGGGCGGGAGGAGGAGAGCAGGGAGTAGGCTGATCGTTAGCACTGTTCAGGTGAAGAGATGGGTCTTCACCATTTTCTGGAAGGTCATTAGCGAGACTTCAGATCTTATCTGGGCGGGCAGCTGATTCCAGAGACTGGGGATGAAGTGGCTGTATAAGCATTTATGAGCCGTTTCCATTAGAAGGGATCTTCCTTCAGGGATGTGCAGATGTTTCTCAGTTTCAGAGCAGAGTGAGCGGGCAGGAGTGTACTGTGGGAGTTTGGATATGATGTAGGCTGGTGGTGGTGAGGTGGAATCTCTTGTAGGCCATTACGAGGGCTTTGAATACACAGCGCTTGTTAATCGGCAGCCAGTGTTCCTCATGGAGGACTGGGGAGATGGGGTCATGGTAGTCGAGGTCATGTAGGAGGCGGATTGCAGAGTTCTGCATGCGTTGGAGGTGCTTGCGTTCTTTGGCGGTGATTCCTTTGAAGATAGAGTTGCAATAATTCATTCTGGAGAGTGCATAGACATAGGCTACATCAGCTAGCACCAGCTACTTTGTTGGCTGGTGTCGAGGAATTTGCTTCATATTAAAGATGCTCATTCACCCACAGAGTTACAGAGCTGACTGCTATGTTGTAGAGGAGTGTAGCTTCTGCAGTAGACACAGAGTTCACTTTTTAGAACGAAGGGAGCAAAGGTTGTTGTGCAGCTAAAGAACCAGTGTATGCTTGACTCTTGCAGAGGACTTCTACATCTGCATATGTATGAAGGGTTATTTGTTTATTAGAAACATAGAAACATGATGGCAGATAAAGGCCAAATGGCACATCCAGTCTGCCCATCCGCAGTAACCATTATCTCTTCCCCTCTCTCTAAGAGATCCCATGAATCCCACAGTCTCTGTCTCCACCTCCTCTTCTGGGAGACTGTTCCAAGCATCTACCACCCTTTTTGTAAAAAAAGATTACTCCGGAATCTGCCACCTCTTAACTTCATCCTATGTCCTCTCATTCCAAAGCTTCCTTTCAAATGAAAGAGACCCGACTCTGGTGCATTTACTCCACATAGGTATTTAAATGTCTCTATCATATCTCCCCTGTCCCGCCTTTTCTTCAAAGTATACAGATTAAGAACATAAGAATAACCTTACTGGGTTAGACCAATGGTCCATCAAGCCCAGTAGCCCGTTCTCATGGTGGCCAATCCAGGTCACTAGCACCTGGCCAAAACCCAAGGTGAAGCAATATTCCATGCTACCAATACAGGGCAAGCACTGGCTTCTCCCTGGTCTTTCTCAATAACAGACTATGGACATTTCCTCCAGGAACTTGTCCAAACCTTTCTTAAAACCAACTATGTTATCCGCTCTTACCACATCCTCTGGAAACGCGTTCCAGAGCTTAACTATTCTGTGAGTGAAAAAAATTTTCCTCCTATTGGTTTTAAAAGTATTTCTATGTAACTTCATCGAGTGTCCCCTAGTCTTTGCAATTTTTGACAGAGTGAAAAAACAATCCACTTGTACCCATTCTACTGCGCTTAGAATTTTGTAGACTTCAATCATATCTCCCTAATCGTTTTAGTCTTTCCTCATACGAGAGGAGTTCCATCCCCTTTACCATCTTGGTCGCTCTTCTTTAATCCTTATAAGAACATAAGATTTGGGTCAGACCAGTGGTCCATTGTGCCCAGCAATCCGCTCCCGCGGCAGCCCTTAGATCAAAGACCAGTGTCCTATTTGAGTCTAGCCTTACCTGCATATGTTCTGTTCCAATAGGAACTTATCCAACCTTTTCTTGAATCCCTGGAGGGTGTTTTCCCCTATAACAGCCTCCGGAAGAGTGTTCCAGGTTTCTACCACTCTCTGGGTGAAGAAGAACTTCCTTACGTTTGTACAGAATCTTTTCCCTTCTAACTTTAACGAGTGCCTTCTTGTTCTCTTCACTTTGGAGAGGGTGAACAATCTCTCTTTCTCTACTAAGTCAATTCCCTTCAATATCTTGTAAGCTTCTAGTACCTAATTTCACTTGGATTATCGATTTTTTTGTGAACTGAGTCGAGCGCCTTTTGGGGATATGACACAGTATATAAATCCAAGATTTAGATCAGATTAGATTCTTGTGGTATACGTTTTTATGGAAATGATGTGAACTTTTGAGGGTTGGTTAGTCTATATGAAACCTCTCTGTAATATTTTTTAATATGTCTTCACCAGAGTTTGGACATGCTCCAGTTTGGTGTGTTGTAAAGTTTGTTGATTTTTGCATCCTTATCCACGAATAAAACATTTTGTTTTCTGAACCTTGCCCTCCAAGGTGGGGATGGTGGTTACTGTATATCCTCTGTTACATATTTTCTGTTTACAGTGTGTCCACTTTATGGGGCTGGTGCCATGTTTCTGACTTCTCCCTTCTGATTCTTGCCCCCGTCCCTGTCATTTACCTCCCCCATTCCTTGCCATCCTTTTTGAAAGATTCTTGTCTTTTTCTCCGCAGGTCATCTTGGACATCTAGTGATGCAGTTCCCAGAGTCTCTGTTTCCTGGGTTTTACAAAGTTGGCCCCTCTGCCCGAGACCCATCCTGTGGCCCCTTGGTGTCTGGGTGGGGAGAGTACAGAAATGTCCGGCTAGGCGAAAGCAGCGGTGATTCTAAGGTGAGACTAGTATAGTTTGTGCTTTCTGCCACAGAGAAAACAACATACTTGCACCTTTCCAAACATTCAGAGACTTTGTGTTCTGCTGCAATCAGATATTTATTCTTTATGGTTTCTGTCTTCCCTCTCTCTTGCAGGCTGGGTTCACCTGTCAGCCGCTTTATAAGAAGGATGGCAATGGGTGGGAGCCAACTCAGGCTGTGGCTTGTCCCATCCTTCCTCTCAATGCAGGTAAGAGAGTGGCATAGAGCAGTGCCTTCCTTCCCTGGGTGTTGTGATCCTTTCAGTTCTGGTGTGAAATTTTAGTCGTGGGAGCAGCTGTGCAGGAAGAAACCTTTAGAGTTAGTTACAAAAAAAGTTAACCTTAATGCCCTCTGTCCAAAGGGTTATGGTACGAGAGGGTGCTGATAAGTTCTTGGCTTTGTAAAGAAAACAACAAGCGATGGGATTGGAAAAAAACCAACATATTCATCACTGAGCTCCACATACTTATTATGACTTGGTTTTTTTTAACTTCTTTAATTCATCCAAGAAAAATTATTTTGGTTGTGTTGGCAACCACAGCTAATGTGTGTTTGTGTGTGTTGGGGGCGGGGGTGAGACCTATTTGGCAACACTGCTGTTCAGAGAGGGGGTAAAGTATATTTTTTAGTTTGAGGGGGTAATGCTTTTTACTTTGTTTCTGGGGAATCTGTTACCTCTTGCCTGCTGTTATTGATAGGATTGTGCATCACTCTTACAGGTGGTAATATCCCCCGAGTGACTCCCCAGGACCTAATGTACAAAGAGCACATTCAGCATCACTACAGGAGGACTAGAAAATCCCAAGTGATTCTTGACTTCGCCAAGCAGGTACCACGCAGAGCGGCATCGGTGCTGATGAAGGACAGGCGTAACATGAATGCCTTGACATCAGTCCTAATCTTCTGTTTGTCTATTGAGACATTTGCCATCCTGCTGTCTCAGGCTTGCCATGTTACATGTTCCAGGGCATCCCTCGCATGTATTGTGTGCATGCCAAGGCTTTGCACTTAACTGCCTCACCCATCTCATTTTGCTTGTAAGTTTTAGGCTCCAAGGAATTATATGCATGCTGTGATATCTTCCCTACCCCATCTTGTGTTATACATTTGCTAAGGTATTCTTCCCTGCTCCTTGTCTTATATGTTGCAGAATATATCCCCCCCCTCAATACTACTCAAGTTGCATGTGTTCTGTAGCCTTTCCCCCTCATTGCATGTTTTCTCATTTTTCCTGTTTGTTCTACATGTATAGCATGGTGCTATGCCATCCATATCTTGTGTTACATGTGGGCCAGGGCTTCACCATTGTCAGCTTGACATGTTATTTGCTCTATGGCAGTGTCCCGCAAATTTTGTCTAGCCATGGCACACTAAACGTAGTGCATGGACATTGACATCCACGCATGTGCGAAAGCCCTCCAGATGGGCCCTGAGCCACCAGTGAGGGGTGCCAGTAGGGAAGATGGATGGAGAGGAGAGGCGCTGCCACCGGCTGATTGCCTACAGGATGTGCCTCTCGCAGCGAGAGGCACGTCTTGTAGGCAGTCAGTCGGCGCCTCTCCTTCTCCCCCGTGTCTCGCGGCACACCTGAAATCTCAGGAGGCACATTAGTGTGCCATGCACTGCTCTAGGGCATCATCCCCCCTCCCTACTTCTAGTTTATGTATGTCGAGACTCAGCTCCACCCTGTTTTTTTAAGAGTTTATATAGACTTCCTTAGCATCCTCAACATCCCAGTCTATCAACCAGCAGGTGGAGACAGAAAAACACTGATGTTACCCGAGCTGAACAGTTCTCTGTTTCCAGGAGGTGGAGGACAGATTCTTGTGCAGCTCCTGAATTGTTCTGCTGAGGTTTGCTCCTGAGCCAGTTCTTGGTCTGGTTTTCAGTTGAGCTGGGAGTTTAAGGCTTTCCTACACAGTTTGAGAGGTTTGGCAGCATACCTGATTCTTCTGGATACCTCCCTCCTCCAATCTAAATTCCTTCTTTCAGTGGCTGACATCATTTTCCAAAAATAACATAAGTACCTGAATGTAAAAACCACCTGGACGGTCTTGCATAGAGCGTTATATAAGTACCTTAATAAACCGAAACAATTAGCAACACGGACCACATGTATCAAATAGAAAAGGGTTTATTTACAAAGATAATGTGCAATGTGCGACAGCAGGAAACTTTCAGAACAAGTTAGGATGGTAAAATAAAGTTAGATGGATTGAGACACCCCCTCCCCTACAGACAAAAACCACCTAAAGAGCCCAGAGTGATCACAGGTTTTAGAAAAAGGTATGCAACCTTGGTATGTCTGAGGGTGTTGAGTTGTCTCTTCACATAGGCAGCTGGTGAATAGAATGTTAGGTATAATCAAGAAGGGTATTACAACCAGAATGAAAGAAGTTATCCTGCCATTGTATTGGGTGATGGTGCGCCCGCATCTGGAGTACTGCGTCCATTACTGGTCGCCGTACCTTAAGAAGGATATGGCGCTACTCGAGAGGGTTCAGAGGACAGCGACACGTCTGATAAAAGGGATAGAAAACCTTTCATACGCTGAGAGATTGGAGAAACTGGGTCTCTTTTCCATGGAGAAGAGGAGACTTAGAGGGGATGTGATAGAGACTTATAAGATCATGAAGGGCATAGAGCAGGGGTGTCCAATGTCGGTTCTCGAGGGCCGCAATCCAGTCGGGTTTTCAGGATTTCCCCAATGAATATGCAGGAGATCTATTTGCATGCACTGCTTTCAATGCATATTCATTGGGGAAATCCTGAAAACCCGACTGGATTGTGGCCCTCGAGGACCGACATTGGACACCCCTGGCATAGAGAGAGTAGAGAGGGACAGATTCTTCAAACTTTCTAAAAATAAAAGAACAAGAGGGCACTCGGAAAAGTTGAAAGGGGACAGATTCAAAACGAATGCCAGGAAGTTCTTCTTTACCCAACGTGTGGTGGACACCTGGAATGTGTTTCCAGAGGACGTAATAGGGCAGAGTACAGTACTGGGGTTTAAGAAAGGATTGGACAATTTCCCGCTGGAAAAGGGGATAGAGGATTACTGCACAGGTCCTGGACCTGTTGGGCTGTTGCGTGAGCAGGCTGCTGGGCACGATGGACCTCGGGTCTGACCCAGAGGAGGCATTGCTTATGTTCTTATGGTGATGAGTTTCTTGGTGGTCATGTGACGAAGGGTTGATATTCGTGGTGCTCCGAATGAAATGAAGGCGCATTTCTTATGTAAATCCTTATCAGAAGTAGTGAATCCATCATGATTGGCAATTTTGGTTCACACTGTATTGTTGTAATTATGGCAGATCCACAAGAAGCCTTTGTTTCAAATGTGACGTTGTACAACCAGATAAATACTCTTAATTCAAACGAGTGATTGATATAATTTCTCTACCCAAAAAATGAAGTTCTTTCTTAATTGCAAATAGTTCTGCATCTTTGAACGAAGCGTAGTGTCCTTTTGTTACCATAATAAAAAACTTCATTTTAAAGTTGTATAATCTGCTATTAACCTGTGTCTCATCTTTTTTACATCCGAAATGACGTCAGACATTTGTTTTATATATATATATATATACACAAAGGTGTAATGACAAAACCCAAATGCAAATCAAATCAAATCAAATTTGGTTAAATTTCAAGGTGTAAGAACCCTTTAATTACTTTATAAGGTTGACCTTGGAATCGTGATGGCTCTGTCACCTTCCTTTCTTCTTGTCTGTGGCAGGGGACCTTTGCAACTCCTGGCAACCGATGGAAGAACAGACAAAGCTTCACTGCTCTTCCGTTGGGTACAAAGAGAAATGCAGTAGCCGCCTCCAACATAGAGATAAGAACATAAGAACTTCCTCTGCTGGGTCAGACCACTGGTCCATCGTGCCCAGCAGTCCACTCACGAGGTGGCTCTTAGGTCAAAGACCAGTGCCCTAATTGAGACTAGCCTTACCTGTGTATTTTCCGGTTCAGCATGAACTTGTCTAACTTTGTCTTGAATCCCTGGAGGGTGTTTTCCCCTATAACAGCCTCTGGAAGATCATTCCAGTTTTCCACCACTCTCTGAGTGAAGAAGAACTTCCTTACATTTGTATGGAATCTATCCCCTTTTAACTTTAGAGAGTGCCCTCTCGTTCTCCCTACCTTGGAAAGGGTGAACAACCTGTCTATATCTACTAAGTCTATTCCCTTCATTATCTTGAATGTTTCGATCATGTCCCTTCTCAGTCTCCTCTTTCCAAGGGAGAAGAGGCCCAGTTTCTCTAATCTCTCACTGTAGAGCAACTCCTCCAGCCCCTTAGAGATGCCCACTCCTATTAACACCTATCTACCTTTTAGAGTGTAAATTCAATTCCAAACTCCAACCCTCCTTCTAAACACCAATATCTGTCTGTAATTCCCCCACCTGAGCACTGTGTATTGATGCACCTTCTTGTCTTGACTATATTATAAGCTCTTTTGAGCAGGGACTGTCTCTTCCGTGTTTTGATGTACAGTGCTGTGTATGTCTAGTAGCGCTATAGAGATTAGTAATAGTAGTGGTGGAGAATTTGATTTAGGACTTAGGGGCTACCTGAGGATATTTTGGGCATGAAATGTTATCACCCAGGATGTTTGGGAACCTACCAGTGGACCTATTTTCATAGCAGCAGTCTTCTTTTGGAGGGAATAGAAGTCATTCCTCCCAGCGTTCTTGCCCCTCTAGTGCTTCCTGAACCTTGCAGTGATGGGGTCCATTCTTTGAAAACTTGGATAGGAAGCTGGATTTCTTGATGAGTTGTTCTGGACAACTACTGACCAGTGGATGCTGGAGGGATGGAAGCTGAAGTGTTCTTTCTTGGAGTTTTCTTGCAGAAACCTGACCAAGCAAAGATCAGTTTGTAGAACCTCGTCAGTCTAGGGCAGGGGTCTCAAAGTCCCTCCCTGAGGGCCGCAATCCAGTCGGGTTTTTAGTGCATGCACATAGATCTCATGCATATTCATTGGGGAAATCCTGAATACCCGACTGGATTGTAGCCCTCAAGGAGGGACTTTGAGATCCCTGGTCTAGGGAAAGAGAAAGGAGATAGGATTTGATATATGACTATGTCTTCCTGTACCTACCATCAAAGTGGTTTACATATTATATGCAGGTATTTACCCAGAGCCATAAAGAGATGCAGTGGGACTCAAATGCAATTGCCCTGGTTCTCGGGCGACTGCATGAACCATTAGGCTGCCACTCCTCCAAGTCTAGCACCAGTTCCTGTTTCCAAGAGTGAAAGGGGCCTGGGGAGATCTTTCTTTTGTACCACAAAATAGATGAAATAAGGTTCCTTTCAATCTATCCTGGATCTCAAGTCAGTGAATTGCACCCGTCGGGTAAGTCATTCCAGGATGGAGGTCCTTCATGCTTTGAAGTCTTTTGTTCTTCCAGGCAAACTATATGGGAGGAAATTGTTACGTTTCGTGTGGGAGAGCCTTTCTTGGGCTCCAGTTCTTTGTTGTTGAAATACTGACATTGCCTGAGCTGCACGGTACCTAGTAAGGCAGAACCTCTTGTTCTGTGTTTCTCTGTCTCCTCCTGCTGTGGACACAACCCACTAGTTCTGACTGGTTTGTTGGGACTAAAGGAAATAAGATTAGCAGGTAAGACCTAATCTCCCCTTCTAATCTGCTTGATTTAGCCATTAGCTGGTCTCTGTGGATTCTATTATACTATACTTAAAACAGCAAAATGACACAAGAGCTTAATATCAGAATATCCATGCATTAAATCATGAAACATAACATAAATGTTTATTTATATACCACATTAGCCTTTCGGTTCACATCAGGAACAATAATTTTTAACAAATTGGAATAAGACAGTTTTACAAACTCATAAAAAACAATAAATGAAAAATTGAGGTTTGTGATGGGGTCAGATGATGAGTGAAAGTTGTCTAGTCTTGGAGTCAATGAGGGTTCATTTAAAATGGGGTTGTCAGGTTTGGGGAAGAGTTTTCAGGAGCTTCCTAAAATGCATGTATGATGTAGAAGAACGAACCAGATGACTCCATTCTGGATCTTTAGAAGCTACTTGGTAGGATAAGAATTAATTGATGAATCTCTTATGCGAGAAACCTTTAACTGATGGGAAGGAAAAGAGTGACTGGGGTCGTGAAGTCCGCCTGGGTCTGGAAAAAAAGAAATGATTGGTGAGATAATCAGACAATAAACCATATATGAAACATCAAGTCATGCTCCTAGTCAAAAGCCTGCAGGAACAGAAGGGCCGTCAACTGTTTGTGCAGCACGAGATCATTCACCTTTGTTCTCAGGGAGCTGGGAAGGAATTATCAAAGCAAATTGAGAAAGACGTACGTATTGTGTGGCACTGACTTCCTTGTTCTGCTGCCCTTTTGTTTTCCAAGCTGGCCAATTTCTTTCTCGACTACGAGGATGCTGCATTCAGTTCTTTGGCGAAACTTGTAGAAGAAAATTACTATTTGGGAGACAAGTACGTATCGGTAAGCATTATGGAGCAAGAGGAGGCCGAGAGGGATGGGTATTAACGCAGGCCATTTCTATAAAGTTTGGAATTACATGAACAGAGCTGGGTGGAGCACACTGGTATGAAGGTGGATCGATGAAACAAATCTATGTATGTACATATTTTATTTTAAAAATTTCTATACCATTTATTACATAATTTAAAACAAAATCATCATAACATAGACATAGACATACAAATAATCCTCAAAAATCATATCTACAAACTAAAACCATGTTAAAAAAGATCGTGAACAGTTCATCAGCGTTGCCAGGGAGGGCAGTTATTGACTAGAAAAAGGCATCTACAAATAGTTGCGTCTTGAGTAGTTTCCTAAATGTGCCCTTTTCACAACAATTTCGTATTTAGCTCACAAGGGAGTTCCATATTTTAACTTCTGCACAGCAGAAAGTCATTTTACCAGTTTCAACAGGCCTTGGGTTCACATTCGTCTTCAGTAAAGCTAGATTTTCAGAACGTAATGATCTGTTTGGTGTATAACTGAACATGTTAGTTTTAAACAACTCTGGAATGTTTCCATGCAAAAATTGTTATTTGTCTGTTTCTTGTACATTTTGATGATTGTTCTCTCTACTTATGATTTTGAATAGAGGAAAGCGGTGAACCTCATGCTAAAAGCTACAGAATTGCTCAAGTGTGCGCCTCACGCCAAGAACAGAGAGTAAGTCATATTGTTCCCTCTGTCATCTTGTTACATGCCACTTTTTCTTGTGCAGCTGTATACAGATCCTAATGAGTTCCTGGTGAAGTATACAATGCAGCATTAATTCAAATACTCGAGCATTTCAGGCAGCACAGCTTTGTAGGTTTTTATATTTTAATTTTTAAGGGAGGGTATATTTGTTTAATCTTGTTTTTTATGTTTTCTTTTGTTAATGGAGTTCCTTTTTCTTGAAGTTTAAAATTGTAAACCGCTCTGTTGTTGTGAAGTGTATAAGTACCAATGAACATAAGCAGAAAAGGAGCAGGCTTAATTACTGCAAAGTCCGTCAGTCTTTCTTTTTTTTTTTTTCACAGATGCCCATTGGCGTACACTAATCGCAGGCTGCGACTGTTTTCTTACCTGAGTCGTGATTGGCTGTATGAAGTACCTGTTGTATTGCTGGCACAGCGGATCCACGAGGAAATAAAAGAACAGTGGAACTGTCTGCAGTTCAACGAGGCTGCCACTGGGGGAGCCCTCGTCTGGCTGCCTTCCTTGAAACCTGCTCAGTCTGGGAGAGGTTGCCTGGTTTATCCAGCAGGACAGGCTATGAACTGCCTCAGTATCCTTCTGTGACAGAAAAAGGGGGGGGGGGGGCAGAAAATCCAGCTTATAAGGATCACATGGCTCTGCTTACTTAATTGGTCACCCTGCTGCTATGTCTGCCTCACTGTGAGCACCTCTTTTGGAAGTCTCTCTCCAGATTTTCTTCCCAATCCTCTCTTTTCAGCTTTGTATCAGTGGCGTAACCAGATGGCTAATTTTGAGCTGGTGTGCACCAGAAGTTTTCTCTGCACTCCTGTCTTCTCTCCCCCATCTCCCAAATGCAAAATATAAATACCTGAGCCGGTGAGGAACCTTGAGCCCCACCTTCTAAAGACCTTCAGCAGATAGAATGCTTTCCAAGCTCAGCAACCAGCAGCAGCATCCCTGGGCTGCTGCTGCTATTGACCTATGCATGCTCGGGGTTTGCGCGTGTTCTGCCACCTGGTGCTGAGCTTGGAAAGTGTTCTAACTGCTGGAGAAGTTCTCCAGTTGCCAGGCCTTGGGAATTGGACATAATTCACTTCCAGTACATCCCCTCAGGTTGTGAGCTCCAAGATGAGTGGCAGGTAATTGGAACTTTTCTTTTTTAATTTTTCTGTAAGAATAAACTGATTAATGTTATTAAGAGGAATAAATTCAAAAACATACCATTTAAACCAGAAATAAACATAATTCAATCATTAATCAATACATTTCACATTGGAATCTAAGAATAGAAATAAAAATTAAGAGAAATAACATTATAAAGATAGCAGTGGCTGGTCAGCTGAGAAAACCAAATCATAACTACAAGCTTCAGTCCATATATGCAATCAGTGGTGTACCAAGTTGGGGGGAGGGAGGGCGGCTGTCCTCCCCCCAGATGCAAGTGCTAATGGGGTGCACGGCTGGCACACCGGGACCTCCTGCTCGTTCCTGAACCAGAAGCATTGGCAGTAAACTTAAACGCAGCCATTGTGGGACCTTTGGGCAACTCCTTCGACTGCCAGTCCACCCCCTCCGACGTTGCTTCCTTATTCTGGAGCAGAGCCAGCAGCTAGAGATTGACCTTTCATTGCCCCGTGGAAGCGGTGAAAAGTCTTGCTCCTGTGGTAAAAAAATTGCACCCATGTCAGACTCACCATCTCCTCCCCAGCTCCTCTTGGGCCTATTTTACCTTCAGGAGCCAGCCATGCCACGATGAAGACAGAAGGAACCCAAAACCAAAGCCTGAGACCAATGTGATTTGAGGAATAAAATTACCAGTTGACAAAAGGTAGAAAAAAATATTTTATTTTATGTTTTGTGATTAGAATATTTTAGATTTGAAATACGTATCCTGCTAGAGCTGGTATTAGACTTAACTGGGAACCGCAAAGCCCAGGCAGTGCTTCTTTAGCTTCCAGCTGGCTTAGAGCTCTCTCTCTGACCAGGGGGCAGTTGCCCTTGTTGCTCTCCCCTAACACTATTCCTGCCATGTGTGACTGAAGTATTCTGTTAGGGCTCCTTTTACGAAGGTACGCTAGCATTTTTAGCGGTAGCGGCTAGCGTGCGTGGCATTTCACACGTTAAGGCCCTAACACACCTTCGTAAAAGGAGCCTTTAGTTTGATTTTTCTATGTAGCATTCTGTAGTAATTTGATTTGTTCAGTTTTCACAATAGTGGAGGGGATATTTGTGAAAGGGAGGGGAGACAGGTTTTGTTGATCCTTGTTGCTCTGTATTATTTGTGTTTATAAAATGACAATTGTACAGAATAGTCTCTTTTTATACTTTAATAAAATAAGTTCAGCATAAAATCATAACTATTCGAGACTTGTGAGGGTGGGATCTGACAATTTGCAGGATGGGGACTGAGCTCATGGGGATGGGGCGGGGACAGGGATGGGGCGGGGACAGGGATGAGCTCACAGGGATGGGGCGGGAACGGTGATAAATTTTTCCCCTATGTCATTCTCTACCAATGGTCGGTTTGAATGGTGTAAATAGGGAGTGGTAGCCTGAGAAAGTCCTTGGAACTATACGGGCGAAACATGTTGGTGATTCTACCCCTGTTGAAAAGCGTCTTTTATACAGCTAAGTACTTTTAGTACATATTCAAGATAAATATTAAAGTTTATTTAAATATAACTATCGAAAATATTAAGTATTTAGAAAACTGGATCCGATGACGAGTGGGAGCATAAAGCCCAGCACAATGAAAGTAGTTTGAGTGCCTGGTGGCCCGCTGAGGACCAGTAAGACGATTTGTAAACCTGGATGAATGAAGTACGGCATGAATGTGAGATAAATTCTTGCATTTGAAGACATCAGATATTGGAGTGTTCTTCATTTAAATAAGTTTAAGTAGTGCCAATTGTTACATTCTTTACCAGCAGCCATAGGAAGGTGAACAAGGTCCCACGATTGCTGCATTTAAGTTTACTGCTACTGGTTCAGGAAAGCAGCAGTGGGGAGGTGAGGGAGCAGGATACTGAAATTGAGGTGGAGAGAGAGAGAGGAGGTCAGATGTTGGATATTAGTGAGGAGGAAAGAGGGGGAGCAGATGCTGGATGGAAGTGAGGAGAGTAGAGCAGACTCTGGATGGAAATGGGGAGGGGAGCAGATGCTGGAAGGAAGTGGGGAGGAGGGAGAGAGGGGAGCAGACTCTGGAAGGAACGTTAGATAGATAGATTGTGAGTTCATCAGGGACCAATAGGGAAAATGCTTGAGTACCTGATTGTAAACCGCTTAGATAACCTTGATAGATGATATGCAAATACCTAAAATAAATAATAAATAAATGAGTGGGGAGGAAGGAGAGAAGGGAGCAGACACTGGACAGAAGTGGAGAGGAGAGAGGGAAGCAAATGTTGAATGAAAGTGGAGAGGGAGCAGATGCTGGTTGGAAGTGGGGAAGGGAGAAAGGGGGCAGACGCTGGAAGGAAGTGGGGAAGGGAGAGCAGATGCTGGAAGTAGAGAAGGAGCACATACTAGGTGGAAGGAGGGAATAAATAAAGGCACATGCTGGATGGGGGAAGAGAATAGAGTTAGTGAAGGAGTTGGGAAGAAAGAGGCAACGTCGAAAGTGTCTAGTGTGCGGGATTAAAAAGGCCATAGCAGGACCTTCTGCTAGTGGATAGGAGAACATAGCCTGATGCCTCAGGAGATTTAGAGAGAGGCACAACTTGCTTGTTATTGCATTGATACTGTTAGAAGCAGGATTTTGAGCTTGATGGACCATTAGTCTGACCCAGTGTGGCTATTCTTATGTTAATTTGTTTCTGAGGCTTTACAGATTGGATGTACTGTATAGACGCATAAATATGAATGACCATCCTTTTCCTGTTCTTGTTTGAAATTATTATGGTACATCCTGCACATCTGGACTGGTCTGGAGTGACAATCAGGAAGGAGAAATTTAGGTATTACCTGCTCATTTTCTTTCTTTGAGTCTCTCCAGAACTTACCTGTGTTTGGAGAAGAGAGTGGTGAAGAGCTCTTGTGATTTTAGGAGTAAGGGAATGGGTCCACTAATCTCTCTGGATGCTGCAAGGTTGCAGTTTGGTTAAGGAGCATATTGTTGGTTTTCTGTTTCTTGTTTCATGGTTTGAGAGGGAATTATGCTGTACCACTGCTTTGTTAGGAAAACACTGGCTAATTGTGGACCGCACATGACTCTGGGAACAGCGTAAACCAGTGGTATGGTATGTATTACCTATGCATCAGGCTTTTTCCAAACAATATTGCTATACAAGCATCAATATTTTCCCACTAGGGTCTGTTGAGATCGCACCAACAGTGAAACTGAGCAACCTAGGTAGACCTTATTCGCTCTCAGATCTGCTTACAAACTGAGACAGTAGTGAAAACTTCGTACAGATAAGTGATAATGTTTTTATATCTTCTGATTTGGAGCATGAGTTGGATTGTGCAATGATGGAATTTATCTCACTTGCTCAACGCAGGAAGGGTTTCACAATTTATATATATATATATATATATTTAAATGTTTTGAAAAAAATTAGTAATTTAAGCACTAAACTTCCATAGTAATGTTAATTTTTGAATTATTTAAGCTCAGTGGCTGACTAATGATCCTTATATTATAGTAATTTAAATCATGTTATTTTGACAGTTGTTGCGCAGTTGAATCAATTAGAAAAAATGGGCAAAATGAAGCATTTTCTGTAGATTATGGGCAATTAGTATGAATAATTCTACCGATTTAGCTCTTTTTTTGGTTGTTTGACTTGAGATGATGCTCTTAAGTGCTTCTCCTCTCTGCTAGGCTGCACAAACAGCTTGAATAAGACGTTCGGGAGGCAGTACAACAAGAAAACCACGAAGGAAGTTCAGGGTTGGCTGCACTTACTTCCCGCCTGCCGGCTTTTTCTTGACTGGTGAGAGGGGGATGGGAAACGGAGGAAGGTATAAGAATTAGGAATCCTGCTTCCAAATGAGAGAGAAGGTGGGGGGGGGGTGAATCCTGTTGCTTTGGAGGGCCTCTGAAAAATGTCTCTTTGGAATCTAGACTTTGAACTTACAGCATTGGCACAGAAGATCCTGAGCTGTTGGGGGATGGAGGGGTAATGAAAGACCCGGTTCTTACCTTTTCTAATCTTCTTTCTAGTTCACACTCTATTCATGGACTAGGGGGTTACTTTCCCATACTCGCCAGATCTTGTAGGAAGCCTCATCATACAGCGTTTTGAGTCCCTCCCCTCTCACCTCAGGACTGCCCCCCCGAAATTCAGTCTGTGACAAGCAGCCAGGAAGACAAAGGCAAAAGAGAGGGATGCGGGGACCCTCCCCGACAAAGGCAAAAGAGAGGGATTCAGGGACCCTCCCCGACAAAGGCAAAAGAGAGGGATGCAGGTACCCTCCCCGACAAAGGCAAAAGAGAGGGATGCAGGTACCCTCCCCGACAAAGGCAAAAGAGAGGGGCATGGGGACCTTCCCCGACAAAGGCAAAAGAGAGGGGTATGGGGACCCTCCCCGACAAAGGCAAAAGAGAGGGGTATGGGGATCCTCCCCGACAAAGGCAAAAGAGGGGTATGGGGACCCACCCCGACAAATAGGTTTAATCTACTCATAACAAGAAATTTAGAACAAACAGCAACAATTGAAATAGATCATTAAACATTAGGTCTCTGAATGACAAGAAGACGTAGCCTATACCATCCAAAGGTGGGGCCTGAAACTAAGTGCTAAACCCATTCTGCTGGTAACATAGAAACATAGAAGATGACGGCAGAAAAGGGCTACAGCCCATCAAGTCTGCCCACTCTGCTTACCCACCCCCTGTCTATGCCCTAATGACCCAATTTCCTTATCTTGACCCTCGTAGGGATCCCACATGGGTATCCCATTTATTCTTAAAGTCTGGCACGCTGTCTGCCTCGATCACCTGCACTGGAAGCTTGTTCCAATGATCAACCACTCTCTCTGTGAAGAAATACTTTCTGGTGTCGCCATGAAATTTTCCGCCCCTGAGTTTGAACGGGTGCCCTCTTGTGGCCGAGGGCCCCTTGAAAAAGAAAATATCATCTTCCATTTCGACACGTCCCGTGAGGTACTTAAATGTTTCGATCATGTCTCCCCTCTCCCTACGTTCCTCAAGAGTGTAGAGCTGCAATTTGTTCAGTCTCTCTTCGTACGAGAGACCCTTGAGCACCGAGATCATCCTGGTGGCCGTCCGTTGAACCGATTCAATTCTGCGCACATCTTTACTGTAATGTGGCCTCCAGAATTGCACACAGTACTCCAGATGAGGTCTCACCATGGCCCTGTACAACGGCATTATGACTTCAGGCTTTCGGCTGACGAAACTTCTATTGATACAACCCAATATCTGCCTTGCCTTAGATGAAGCCTTCTCCACTTGATTGGCAGTTTTCATGTCTGCACTGATGATTACTCCTAAATCTCGTTCTGCTGAAGTCCTAGTTAAAGTTTCTCCGTTCAAGAAGTACGTCCTGCATGGATTTCCGCTTCCGAGGTGCATGACCTTACATTTCTTAGCATTGAAGCCTAGCTGCCAGGTTGAGGACCAACTTTCCAATGTAAGCAGGTCCTGCGCCATATAATTCTGTAAGCTGCATTCACTTACTATATTACATAGTTTGGCGTCATCGGCGAATAGTGTTATTTTACCTTGAAGCCCTTGAGTCAGATCCCCTATGAATATGTTGAAAAGGAGTGGACCCAGGACCGAGCCCTGCGGCACTCCACTGGTCACCTCCGATGTTTTAGAGAGGGTACCATTAACCACCACCCTCTGAAGTCTGCCACTCAGCCAATCATTGACCCATGCAGTTAGTGTCTCTCCTAACCCCATCGATTCCATCTTGCTTAGCAGCCTGCGGTGTGGGACACTGTCAAAAGCTTTACTGAAGTCCAGGTACACGACGTCCAAAGACTCTCCCAAGTCCAACTTTCTTGTTACCCAGTCAAAGAAGCTGATGAGATTGGATTGGCAGGACCTACCCTTGGTGAATCCATGCTGACTGGGATCCCGAAGATTCCCTTCATTCAAGATCGTGTCCAATTTGCTTTTAATTAGTGTTTCCATGAGTTTGCACACTATTGATGTGAGACTCACCGGTCTATAATTCGCAGCCTCTGCCCTGCAACCCTTTTTATGCAGAGGAACGACATTAGCTAATTTCCAGTCCAGGGGAACTTTCCCCTTACTTAGGGAGAGATTGAATAGCTCAGCCAACGGTTTCGCCAGGACATCGCTCAATTCTCTGAGCACTCTTGGGTGCAAATTGTCTGGTCCCATGGCTTTGTACACCTTGAGTCTTGCCAGTTCACTGTAAACTTCACCTGGTGTGAACTCAAAATTCTGAAACGGGTCTTCTGTGTTTTGTGTTGCCTTCAACTGCGGACCGTGTCCCGGTGCCTCACAGGTGAAGACTGAGCAGAAGTATTCATTCAGTAGTTCGGCTTTATCGGAATCTGCTTCCACGTAACTTCCGTCAGGTCTTCTAAGGCGTACTATCCCGCCTGTGTTCCTTTTTCTGTCACTAATATACCTGAAGAAGGATTTGTCCCCCTTTTTAATGTTTTTTGCCAGAATTTCTTCCACTCGAAGTTTTGCCTCCCTAACTGCCATTTTGACCGCTGTAGACCTGGTCCTATATTCTACTTTTGCCTCTCTTTTCTCCGTGCGCTTGTAGGAGAGAAACGCTTTTTTCTTCTCCTTAATGAGGTGCAAGATCTCCGCGGTGAACCATTGGGGTTTATTGTTTCTTTGTCGTTTATTTACTGATTTTATGAAGCAGCTAGTTGCTTCATGTATGGTTGATTTCAGTGTTAACCACTTAGCTTCTACATCATCGGTCTCCGCTTGGTCCTGCAGCGTCTGATGGACGAAATCTCCCATGCGTGCGAAGTCTGTGCCCCGGAAATTGAGTACCTTTGTTTTCGTGTTTGATCTAGGGAAGCCTTTCCTAAGGTTGAACCATACTATGTTGTGGTCGCTGGAGGCTAGCGTATCTCCTACTGAGACCTCTGAGATGCTTTCCCCGTTGGTGAGTACCAGGTCGAGGATCGCCTGGGCCCTAGTGGGCTCCATTACCATTTGTTTAAGACGTGCTCCCTTTATGGAGGTTAAGAGCCTCCTGCTACCGCTGGTTGTCGCTGAAAATGAGTTCCAGTCTGCATCAGGCATATTGAAGTCCCCTAGCAGTACAGCTTCTCCTCGTAGAGTGATATTCTCTATGTCTTCAATTAATTCTGCATCTATGTCTTCCAGTTGTCTTGGGGGTCTGTATACCACACCTAGATACAGGCATTTTTCTCTGCCTCTTGCCAAGTTTACCCAGAGGGACTCCCCGGTGTACTTGACATCTGTGATCCTGGTGGTTTTGATGTCCTCTTTAATGTATAGAGCTACCCCCCCTCCTAACCTGCCCTCTCTGTCCTGACGAAGTAGATTGTAACTCCCCTATATTGATAGTAGTAGTTTAATTATTTAACACCATTCTCCAAATGTGAAGCTTGAGAAAAAATATGCTCAGAGACCTGGAAGCCAGAAAAAAGGGGGCTAGCCCCCGAGTATAGCTTCACCACCCAATCATCGCATAAACTTCTCCAAATAATTACTTTTTTTTGCTGTGCTGTGGTAAACAGTCAGATTATTCAATGGATACACAAATTTGCAAAGGATAAGTATCACTTATCTGTTTAAAGGTTCCGACGCTGGACGTTTCGGTCCTGCTTCAGGGAACCCCAAGGAAAAAGTTTTAAATCACATTTAGCTGGTGTTGGTGGTCAGAGTCTCTTAATACGTTGAAAAACACCTTTAAAGATGGAGCACAGCAAAGAAAAGTAATTATTTGGAGAAGTATAAGTGATGATTGGGTGGTAAAGCTCCACTTGGGGGCTAGCCCCCTTTTTTTTTTTTGGCTCTGAGCATAGTTTTTCTCAAGCTTCACATTTGTAGAATGGTTTGCTGACAACTATCATGCTATATTTCAAAGAACTGTCTTTAGGTCACGTGCATCTGCGTTCATCTAACTATTCCTTAGCCCTGTACTTTTTCTCTCTCTACGATCCTTAGCTGTGAAGGAGTGAGGGGTAAAAACCAGAGAAGTGGGATCAATGAAGTTGTAACCAGAAGGCAAAATTGTCAGAGGTTGGGTTGTGCTTATAGATTCTCTGTATGATAATGTGAGATTTGCCCTTAACCTAGAACATTGCACAGCATTTCAGGATTTCAAGTTGAAGTTTCCAGAGGAACAAGTCCCAGTGCCCCAGCTTAAGGGCAAACCAGCAGAATTTCAACTAAATGGCAGAATACAGCAGATTGCTGCCCACTGTGTGGATGGAGAGGGTAAGTCAGGAAGGGCTGGGGCACTTTGCGGATGATACCAAAATCTGCAATAGATTTGGCAACCCCTGATGGTGTGAATAACATGAGGGATATAGTGAAGCTTGAAGAATGGTCTGAAATCTGGCAGCTAAGATTTAATGTAGGGAGCTAAGATTTAATGTTAAGAAATGCAAGGCCATACATTTGGGCCACAAAAACCCTAGGAAATGGTACAGTTTAGGGGGTGAAGAACTTATGTGCATGATGGAAGAGCAGGACTTGGGTGTGATTGTAGGTGATGATCTTAAGGTGGCCAAACAAGTTGAAAAGATGACGACGAAAGCTAGAAGGATGCTAGGTTGCACAGGGAGAGGTATGGCCAGTAGGAAAAAGGAGGCATTGAAGCCTCTGTATAAGACTCTGGTGAGACCTCATTTAGAATATTGTGTACAATTCTGGAGGTCACACCTTCAAAAAGATATAAAAAGGATGGAGTTGGTCCAGAGGAAGGCTACTACAATGGTGTGTGGTCTTCATCATAAGGCGTATGGGGACAGACTTAAAGATCTCAATCTGTATAATTTTGGAGGAAAGGTGGGAAAAGGGAGATATGACAGAGATGTTTAAATACCTACGTAATGTAAATGCGCATGAATTGAGTCTCTTTCATTTGAAAGGAAGCTCTGGAATGAGAGGGCATAGGATGAAGTTAAGAGGGGATAGGCTCAGGAGTAATCTGAGGAAATACTTTTTTACAGAAAGGGTGGTAGATACATGGAACAATCTCCAAGTAGAAGTGGTGGAGAGACAAAGACAGTCTGAATTCAAGAAAGCCTGGGGATAGGCACATGGGATCTCTTAGGGAGAGGAGGAGATGATGGTGCTGCAGATGGGCAGACTGGATGGGCCATTTGGCCTTTATCTGCCGTCAGGTTTCTCTGTTAATTTCAGATAAATATGCAGGAGAAGCAACTACACTTCAGTACATTCTCCAAATGTAGCCCTAACAATGGCTCTGGAGGTGAACACTGCAGCCCTGCTTTATTTTTTGTTAGTATGCAGTGTTTTACATTCTAACCTCCCTGATCGTGTTCCCTCCAGGTCAGGCGCACACATGCAGAGGAATTAGAAACAGTCCCATGTGGTAAGAGTGGTTAATTAAAAAAAAAGTTTAGACAAGTTCCTGGAGGAAAAGTCCATAGTCTGCTGTTGAAACAGACATGGGGAAGTCACTGCTTGCCCTGGTTTGGTAGCATGGAAAGTTGCTACTCTGTGGGTTTTGGCCAGGTACTTGTGACCTGGATTGGCCCAGTATGGCTATTATGTGAGGAATGAGCATGCTTCCTTCCACGTTGACAGTTGTGGTTTTAAGGCACAGTGGAGTATTTGAGCACACTAAAATTCACAGAAATGTTTTTCCCATTTGTGTTTATTTAGCAGTCGAGTGTACAAGATATATATTTTAAAACCCAAATATATTTGGTGTTGACAGTAGTCTATTTATTTTTGGATTCTGGCACATTAATGCTGATAAATCTTTGCCCTCCTGAAATCATTAAACAAGTGCTAAGTTCCTGCCAGAAAAAAAGGAGGAGGAGGTATTATGTATGTGGTGGTGGGGGGGATGTCACCAGACTCTGCTAGTTCCTATTCCAGACTAAGATGATTCTCTCTTCTGGAAGTCTTGGAGGGGGGGGGGGTGATTTTCAGAAGGCTTATTTTCAAAGATAAAACATTCTGAAATCTGCCCCCACAGAGTGTGAAAGCTAATGCGGCCTGAGGGGAATTACGCTCCTAGCGTTTTTAAAAGTAGATACTGGATTTGATCTGAGAATTTGGGGCAGCCATTCAGGAAGCTGCTGAGCGCCAAAGCGCGCTCCTGCTCGGTACCACTCGGTGGCAGAAGCAGGAACTCATGGCAGCGACTGATCACGTAAGCAGCAGGGCAGGAGCGTGGAAAGCTCACTCCTGCTTGCTACACCTCTGGACCACCAGGGATTCCAGCGGCAGAGGAGGGCAGAGCATGGACAGGGCAGGGCAGGGCGGTGGGACAGGGTGCAGAGCCTGCAATAAGTCTGGGAGGGCGCTGGCCCGAATATAAACCTGGACCCAAAAATCCCAGTTTATATTTGAGTATACAGTGGAACCTTGGTTTACGAGCATAATTCGTTCCAGAAGCATGCTCGTAAACCAAATTACTCGTATATCAAAGCGAGTTTCCCCAAAGGAAGTAAGGGAAACTTGCTTGATTGGTTTCACCTCTTCCTCGCCGGCCACCAGCGCTGCTCCATCCCACCACATCCCCAAAAGACCCCCCCACCCCCGAGGCCACTGGTGCGCTTCCACATCCTCCCCCCCGGTGAACCGGCATCACCCCCCACCCGCAAATGCCCCCCCCTCCCCGCGAACCGGCATCGCCTCCCTTACGAACACCCCCCCTCCCCAAGAATCTCGGAGAGAGGCGGGAGCCAGAAGGCCTTGAGCATTCGCAGATGCTCAAGGCCCAGTCCGGCAAGAGGCAGGATCTTGCAGCACCGACACCACCTGTGGGTTGGTGCTGTGTGCCGGTGCCAGATGGGGGTAAGCCTTCAGTTTGGGCGGGGGGGGGGGGGGGGGTGGGGCCATGCCGGTTCATGGGCGGGGAGACTTGCAAATCGAGTCAACGCTCGGTTTGCGAGTCACGATTTGCGAAAATGTTTTGCTCGTCTTGCAAAACACTCTGTTTTCGCTTTCCTCTTACAGAAAGGCCTAGAAGTCTTGGCAGGGCTCTTTGTCAGGTACCAGATGTTATTGTCAGACTCTAGTCGAGCAGACAGGTCATCTCTTTTCTTAAATACACACAAGATAACCCATTTCTGCCTTGTAAGTTTTTAGTCCCTTGTATAAACGATGGAACTTTGTCATTAATCTAATTTTATTGTCTTTCTCCCCCATTCCCACCCCCTCTGTTTCTCATGGTTTGCCCCTCTTTCTTATGTATTTCCTACCTCATATGTGTTCTTAACCTTCTTGTCCGTTCTCCATCTTTCTTAATCTTCAATCTTCCCTCTCATATGATTATTGTTCACCCCATTATATAAACTGGTGTCCCCCATGTTCCCCCGTTATCTCTGTTGTTCCTTTATTCCTGTAATATGTTTAACAATCTAATCCCTTTGGATCTTCTATTATTTGTCACTCTCGCCTGTTGTCTTCCTCCTCCTCCCAATTCTCCAGCCTTTGTAGGGGTTCGCTCAGATTATCACTGCGCAGTTTGGAAAGTCTCAGCACGGTCACACCCTACGCCGCTGCAGGTGGTAAAGACGCGGAATGTTGCAACCTGCATTAATGTGAGGTAAAAATCTCCATAGCCTTTGCTTTAAAGGACAGGATTCTCCTGTTGCTTAACGTCTGCTTTTTGCTGCCTTGGCAAGAAACGTATGTGATTTGCATCCTTCTGCAAGTCATGATGGCAGTGTTTTGGCAGGGAGAAAAATGGAACAGAAAAGAATCTGAAATAAAGATTGTACAGCCCATCCACATCAACTGCTCATCTCTGCAATCCCTTCTTCTCCCTGTTCTTCCTTGAATTCAGAGACTGAGAGTCCGTTCTGTGGAATGGATCTACTCTGATCAGAGGGTGGCTGTTCCCCAGGGGAAACCTGAATAGTGAGATTGCCCAGCAAAGAGTACATAAGAACATAAGAAGTGCCTCTGCTGGGTCAGACCCGAGGTCCATCATGCCCAGCAGTCCGCTCACGCGGGGGTCCACCAGGTCCAGGACCTATATAGTAACCATCTATCTATACCCTTTTCCTTCAGAAAATTGTCCAAACCCTTCTTGAACTCCAATACCATACCTTGTCCTATCACGCCCTCTGAAAGCGCATTCCAGGTGTCCACCACCCGTTGGGTGAAGAAGAGCTTCCTAGCATTGGTTCTGAATCTGTCCCTCTTAATTTTTCTGAATGGCCTCTCATTCTTGTAGTTTTCGAAAGTTTGAAGAATCTGTCCCTCCCCACTTTCTCTATGCCCTTCAAGATCTTGTAAGTCTCTATCAGGTCCCTTCTAAGTCTCCGCTTCTCCAGGGAAAAGAGCCCCAGTTTCTCCAATCTTTCGGCATATGAAAGGTTTTCCATATCTTTTATCAAACATATCACTCTCTTCTGAGAAGGGAGGAGAGAGAGAGCGAGAGTCCTGTACAGGTGACAGGTTTTTCACTTCTGAACCCTCTCGAATATCGCCATATCCTTCTTTAGGTATGGCGACCAATATTGGACGCAGTACTCCAGATGCGGACGCACCATCGCCCGATACAATGGCAGGATAACTTCTTTCATTCTGATTGTAATACCCTTCTTGATTATACCTAGCATTCTATTTGCTTTCTTAGTGGCCACTGCACACTGCGCCGATGGCTTCATTGTCTTGTCGACTATTACCCCCAAGTCTCTTTCTTGGGTACTCTCACTCAATAACATCCCACCCATCGTGTAGCTGTATCTCGGGTTTCTGTTTCCTACGTGCAAGACTTTACATTTCTCTACATTGAATTTTATCTGCTATCTCATCGCCTACTCCCCTAGTTTGTTCAGGTCCCTTTGTAAACCTTTGCAGTCCTCTATAGTCCTAGCTCCACTAAATAGTTTGGTGTCGTCTGCGAATTTTATTACTTCACACTTCGTCCCTGTTTCTAGATCATTTATGAATACATTGAATAGCAGTGGTCCGAGCACCGACCCCTGCGGAATACCACTCGTGACCCTTCTCCAGTCCGAGTAGTGGCCCTTCACTCCTACCCTCTGTTTCCTACCCGCCAACCAATTCCTGATCCATCTGTGTACGTCTCCATCCACCCCGTGGTTCTTCAGTTTCCGAAGTAGGCGTTCATGGGGTACCTTGTCAAAGGCTTTTTGGAAGTCTAAGTATACAATGTCAATAGGGTCCCCTTTGTCCATCCATTTGTTAATTCCTTCGAAGAAGTGCAATAAGTTTGTTAGGCACGATCTTCCATTGCAGAAGCCATGTTGGCTTGTTTTCATAAGTTTATTCCTTTCTAGATGCTCCTCGATGGTATCTTTTATCAGTGCTTCCGCCATTTTCCCCGGAACTGAGATCAGACTTACCGGTCTGTAGTTCCCCGGGTCACCTCTTGATCCCTTTTTAAAGATGGGCGTAACGTTGGCTATCTTCCAATCCTCTGGGATCACGCCTGTTTTCAGGGATAGATTACAAACTTGCTGTAGTAGTTCCGCTGTTTCCTCCTTAAGCTCTTTCAGCACCCTAGGGTGGATTCCATCTGGGCCTGGTGATTTGTCAGTTTTTAATTTTTCTAACTGCCTGTGTACGTCTTCAAGGTTTACTTTCATGGATGTTAATTTTTCTTCTTGTTCTCCTTTGAAGATTTGTTTAGGTTCCAGTATGTTGGATGTGTCTTCTTTTGTAAATACTGACGAAAAGTACATGTTTAGTCTTTTCGCCACTTCTTTCTCCTCCTTCACCACTCCCTTCCAGTCTCCGTCATCCAGCGGTCCCACCTCCTCCCTAGCCGGCTGTTTCCCTTTAACATATCTGAAGAACGGTTTGAAATTTCGTGCTTCCCTGGCTAGCCTCTCTTCATATTCTCTTTTTGCTTTTCTAACCACATGGTGACATTATTTTTGATACTTCCTGTGTTCTTTCCAGTTCTCCTCGGTTTTGCCCTTTTTCCATTTCTTGAATGAATTCTTATCACCTATCGCTTACTTCACTTCTTTAGTTGTCCACGCTGGGTCTTTTGTTCGGATCTTTTTGCACCCTCTGAATCTGGGGATATACAGATTTTGCGCCTCATTCACCGTATCCTTGAATAAATACCAGGCTTGCTCTACAGTCTGCCATTTCTTTGAGCAGTACCTAAGTTTCTTCCTTACCATTACCTTCATCGCTTCATAGTTTCCTTTCTTGAAGCTGAGAGTTGTCGCTGTGGTTCTCTTTCCCTTCGATATTCCTACTTCAACTTTGAACTTGATTATATTGTGATCGCTGTTTCCCAATGGTCCCACTACTTCCACTTCCTTTGCAGGTCCTCTTAGCCCATTAAGGATTAGATCTAGAGTGGCATTCCCTCTTGTCGGTTCTGCACTGTCCCTCCAGGGGCTGATCTTGTCCGCACAGGATTGGCGTGACACACGGCTATTCCATTGGACATGTTAGCAGGCCTCAAGGTTTCTGTGAAAGGGACGGCTTCTACACAGCTGGTGTCAAGCTTATTTTTGAGAATTATGATATATAGCGGTGTGTCTCAAACTTTGTTAGCTCTGGCACACTAAACGGTGCAAATGTTTTTTGTGGCACATTTATAATTGAAATTATAAAATTGCAAAACCATTAAAAAAATTAAATTTGAGAGGTATTTATTTAAAGTTCTTTAAGCTATATATAGGAAATCGTAGCAACAGTGAAACTAAAGTAGATAGAATATAATTGCTAATCAATGCAATGGATGTGCTTGTTTTTGAGTTCAAATTAACTCAAAACGCGGCTCAATAGTTGACATGCAAATACACATTTCATTATCCAGTTTGTCTCTTTTTTCAATTTAATTTCTATTAGAGCTGAAAATACAAGTATGCAAAGAAAAGAAGATCCAAACAGTGCAAAGCTTTGTTGCTCAAGTTAGGATAACCACGGCATAAAAAATAAAACTAAAATGACTTGCTGTTAGTTTTCAAGGATCAATCATGCCAAAGAATGATGCTTGTCTGGGTGGTCGTATCCTCACACACACAGGCTCTTGTGTACACGACATCATGTCATCTATTCTAGTGTATTCTTATGTTCTTACTTTTGAAGGGAATTTTTAAAAATAAAACAAAATTCTGGAATCTCTTGAGGCACCCCTGTGTTTTTGAACTTTATTATGGTATTTGGTGAAGATATTATTATCTCCTAAAATACTCTTTGGACTGTGTCCTTCATGTTGTCCCCACAGGAGAGGTCTGTCTACTTCTTGCATTGGGCCACATTATGTGGTATATTGCTGACGGGGCTCAGCCCCTCAGAACAACTTTGACGCTCTCAGATGATTCAGTTTTTGCGATGGAATGACATAAAAATCTGTGATTTTTCTTCTGCTAAAGGCTCTTTATTTCAATGGATCTAGGAACCATTCTGGTCTAGCCTTACAGTTTGAATGCTGACAAGTGTATCTGTTTGTTGAAGGGAGGGATGGATTGGGGTTTATATGTAGAATATATTTTACATTCAAAAAGAGCCTTCATTTTATTGTTGCTTTTCCTTGTATCTGTTTAATACTCAATAAAAATGGTTTTAAAAATAAATGATCTTCCTAATAGTTTCTAGCCTCCTGTTTACTTTATAGCAGGGGTGTCCAATGTCGGTCCTCGAGGGCCGCAATCCAGTCGGGTTTTCAGGATTTCCCCAATGAATATGCATGAGATCTATGTGCATGCACTGCTTTCAATGCATATTCATTGGGGAAATCCTGAAAACCCGACTGGATTGCGGCCCTCCAGGACCGACATTGGACACCCCTGCTTTATAGGCTGCTGTCACACACCTCCTCGTATAATTCATCCTATCTAGGGTGCCAATCCTGTTGTAGATTGGAGGCAGATTCCCAGATTTTGAAGCAGTTTGACCTCTGTTTGCCGTTTTCAGTGTCCCTCCCCGACGAAGGAAACGAAACTCGAGTCGGGGGGACGGGAAAGATATTTGAAATTACGGTTTTGGATTTTAACACTGCACGTTATCACTTTAATTTGGTCACCAATGAGGTTTAACAAAGACAAGTTCATCTACACTAAGCCTCCCCACTCAGATAAGTACCAACTTAGTGTTATAATTAGGCAAAGAACATTGAGGGAGGGCGGGGACAGGTGGTTGCAATGATGGTCCCCTTGTTAAACCCATTGTAGTGACTACACTATTTATTGGGTAAAAGGTCTGAGCACATCACCTTATGATATATATTCATATTATCTTATAAGTTTTAAGAAATAATATATTTAGAAGACATAACTGTGATCAACAGGAGTGCAGTAGATTGGAGGCAGACCATACCCGATAGCCCTTTAGCAACCAAACTTTAAGGCACACCACTGGTAACACCCGTTTCATCAGAGTGAGCTCCATTTACCACTACCCTCTGTAGCCTTCCACTCCTACCTCAATTACGGCCCATGCAGAGGACATTCACTTTTAAGTCACTTATGGAGGACCACATCAAAGGCTTTGCTAAAATCTAAGACCACCACATACAGCATTCTCCCTCAGTCTGATTCAGTGATCACCCAGCCAAAGAAATGAATCCGATTCCTCTGACAAGACCTGCAACTGCTTCTAGTAAAAGTATGCTGCCTTGGGTTCTGCAATCTTTCCTTCCCACGTTCCCTCTAATTCTTAATGAGCTCGATGTGCAAAAGGTTTTGTATAGCTTTTTTGTAAACTGAGTTCAAATTTATGTACAATGAGCTAAAGGGAGAGTTGGATACTGGAACACAGCAAATGACGGTTTTATTCCTGGTTGTTTTAATTGATTAGGGTTTTTTTTAAAAATTTTTTGTGAAATATGTATGTATTTTGATCCTCGCTGAGAATGGTTGATGATGTGTGTTGTAAGTTTTTTAAATAAATAAGTATAATGCAAATGACATCAGACTTGGGACCGTTAACAGATTTTTGTAATGAATGATTAACTTTTCCCATGTTAAGGTATTTGATTAGGGGGGAAAAGGGTGGGTTTTACTTGTTGTTATTATATAATACATGAGTATTTCAATAATTTCACAGTAAGGATAATTTTATGATTTATTGAATAGGGAGGGAGAGGAGATTCAATAAGGATGATATAAATGTTAGATTTCTTTCATAATATTTAAAATATTATAGAATTTTAATTTGTAATGAAATGTTAAATTTGATGCTTATATGAGAGTTAATCAAGTATCTTTAAGTTTTAAATGAGTTTATTTGCTACACTTGTTGTAACAAACGAAAATGAATAAAGAATTTAAAAACATAAAAGAGTGTTAAAGTTAATGAAAGTAATTCTGTATTAAATTATTTTAGTCACTCTCTTGACCTAAATAATTAGAGAACATCAGCTGGCAAGGTCAGGTACATGTGAATTACTCATAGTTTGCGTTCCGTGTTCTGCATTTTAATGTCTCATTAGCATTAGGTTTTGCCATGTGCTTGGGGTTCAATGATCTGTGTGCACGTGCTTAATAAGAACACTTGTTTTGTTTTGTTTTCTGCCTCTTCCAGCCCTCATCTTCCTGGGGAGCTGACAGTCTGCACGGAGAGTGGGTCTGTCTACATCTGGAACCTGGAAACTGGGTAAGAATTTAAGAATAGCCAAACTGGGTCAGACCAATGGTCCATCTAGCCCAGTATTGCAAATCCAGGTCACAAATAAAAGTGGAGCGCAGGGCAGTTTAAGCTCAGTGAACCAACGTTGGATCAGCAGGTTGCTGTATAAGATAAGTGTTGCTGAAAAATAGTTGTTCCACAGGGCAGTTGGATGGATGAAATTGAACACAACTGAAGCACAGATACATATTAATAGAAACCATATAACATAACATAGTAACATAACATAGTAGATGACGTCAGATAAAGACCCGAATGGTCCATCCAGTCTGCCCAACCTGATTCAATTTAAAATTTTTTTATTTTTATTTTTTTTCTTCTTAGCTATTTCTGGGCGAGAATCCAAAGCTTTACCCGGTACTGTGCTTGGGTTCCAACTGCCGAAATCTCTGTTAAGACTTACTCCAGCCCATCTACACCCTCCCAGCCATTGAAGCCCTCCCCTGCCCATCCTCCTCCAAACGGCTATGCACAGACACAGACCGTACAAGTCTGCCCAGTACCTGGCCTAGTTCAATATTTAATATTATTTTCTGATTCTAGATCCTCTGTGTTCATCCCACGCTTCTTTGAACTCAGTCACAGTTTTCCTCTCCACCACCTCTCTCGGGAGCGCATTCCAGGCATCCACTACCCTCTCCGTAAAGTAGAATTTCCTAACATTGCCCCTGAATCTACCACCCCTCAACCTCAAATTATGTCCTCTGGTTTAACCATTTTCCTTTCTCTGGAAAAGATTTTGTTCTACGTTAATACCCTTTAAGTATTTGAACGTCTGAATCATATCTCCCCTGTCTCTCCTTTCCTCTAGGGTATACATATTCAGGGCTTCCAGTTTCTCCTCATAGAGATAAGGGATGGGATGGAGGTAATGGTCTCTAAATGATTATGTTTTGAAAACTGGACAGAATGTGGACTTGGGATAACGTATGTTATATGAGGTCCTATGCATGGAAAACTGTTCCTACTGTATGATATACCATCCTCCTAGTTGACCACTTGAGGGGTTTTTGATTGAGTTTGTCATAAATAAAGAAAAAAGAACAACAATATGTTTTAAAAAAGAAAATGTTGCCAATTATCATAATATAAAGTGATTGTGAAATATCCTTTATCCCCTTATTATTGTAAGGAACGCAAATAGCAACATTCCATGCTACCAATCCCAGGGCAAGGAGTGGCTTCTCCCATATCTGTCTCAATAGCAGACTGTGGACTTTTCCTCCAGGAACTTGTCCAAACATTTTTTTAAACCCAAATGCTCTTTGGCAATGTGTTCCAGAGCTTAACTATTTATTAAGTGGAAAAATATTTCCTCCTATTTGTTTTAAAAGTATTTCCTTAACTTCATGGAGTATCCCCTAGTCTTTATACTTTACAATCGAGTCACTTTTACCTGTTCTAAACCATTAAGGATTTTGTAGACCTCTCCAAGGAATGTGTGATCTGCAGTGCTTTAATGTAGGGTAACGATGGCATAAATGTTATGCTGGTGGATTGGGTCAGTACAGGCTCAGAAAGAGGACTGGACCCCAAGAGGTCAGTACTGGTGCAGAGACAAGAACCCCCTTATGCTTGGACACTGGGCTCAGAGGGGATTACACTCTTTAACACCATGATTGTCCCTCACACCCTTTGACTTGTGGCCTGGTTTTTTGTTTTCCAGTTTGAGGAGAGTTCGTCAGGAGGAAGACAACATGTTCTTCCAGGATTACTCCATGTGGAGGTGGAGCGATTTCACCCATCATCCTCGAGTGGTGACATTTGCAGACAGGACAGGCGTGGAACTGGCTGACCTCAGGGTAATGCTCTAGGCAGGAACAAAGGGAGTTGGGGGTACAGGAGAGAGGTTAAAGAAGGTCGAGGAGGTAGAATATGGGGTCAGAGATAGAAGAATGGCCTTGGAGGCAAGGGAAGGAAGGAGAGAGGGATGGAGCTGGGTGATGAGGTGGAGGGTAGATCAGGGCTAAAAGGGTACAGAGGATGGGGAGGGGGAACTAAGGAAATGGGTGAAAGGTGGGATTTGGACTGGTGGGAGGCGAGGCAGGGTTATGAGGCCTTTTTTTTGTCTTCATGAATATGGTAACCCTACATGCACTAAATCGTTTAGTGATGTTGATGAATTCCCATCTTAGGGGTAAAATTATCTGTTTTAACAGTATCCCACATTGATCACTTCCTGAATCTGAGCTGGAGGCCCAGAAACAGAGGAAATAAAGAAATGTAGTAGCTGCTGAATAGAGCTGATGCTATAGAAATGACTTCCGTTGCAGGATGCCACTGTAGAGGAGCTGTTCCCATGCTACCAGTAGATGGGATCCCCTTAAGGCAGGGTCCCTTTTCACCCTTCACACTTAATCCTTGCAGCTCACGTGTCTTTTTTGCTGTGCTGCAGCTGCCTGGGAGTCATGGACTGACCTTGATGAAGATGGGAGCAGAATATGACTGCCAGCGAGGGGAAAGGGTAATATTCCCAAAGTATCTCAGTGATGTCCACCCATGTCACCATCTCATCACCACGCAGGTCAGTGCTACATTCATGCACGATACAGCTCTATAATTAGAAGTTTTCTCCAACCCCCTGAAGGCCTAAAGACAGCTCTTATAGGAGGATCCACCACCCAATCATTGCAAATGTAATAAATCAGAAAGCATGTGTTATGCTTATTCTTAACTTATGCGCATTCTTGCATTCAAAAATCGTGAAAAAAATCACCACTTAGCTGTTAGAAACTATTTAAGGGTCCCATCGCAGACCACGTTTCACCGTCTTTTTCAAGGAACCCAAAATGCTTTTGACTCATTCGTCTAAGCAGTAGAGTCGTGGATACAGCTCAACGCTCAAATGTGCTGTCACTGTATTGTTTCTGCAAAGCGCCCTCTCTCTGGGGCCTGCTCTAGGGGCAGTTGCTCTTGGCAGGGCTACACGTCTCTGAGCAAGTGTTGTAAAGTACAGCGAGTCTTATAGTATAAACACATTATACAAGTAAGCAATTAATTTTTGACCAGAGATCTTTTTTCTATCATTAATGTGTTTGAGGCTAAGCCAGAGATTCTAGTCAATGTAGATGATTCACTTCTTTGATTTACACGACTGATCCATCTTCTCTTTCCATTCCCTCCTTAACTCTCTCAGTTCTCGCTGTACGTCGTGGACGAGCGATTCCCCTCGGTTCCCATGCTGAAGTGGGACCACATGCTGAAGTCTCCGCCCCTTTTTTCTCACGTGACTGCGGGTGAAGGAAATGACAGATCCGTCAAGGTTCTGTTGGGAACACAAAGTAGCCAGGAGATCCTAATGCTGCAATATACAGGTAATGATATGCAGTTATCAGTGCTGAGTCTCCAACGCACAGAAAACAGAAAGCAAACCCTGCTAGGGAATATTAGAAAAGGACTCTCAGTTATCCGTCACCCATGGGGATTGATAGATGTCGGATAACTATAGTTTCTGGTTGCTTGAGAGTTTTGTCTCCCTTCCCACCTCCTCTTTCTGGTCTGAGTCACATTCTATTCCTCTCTCTATCATCCCCCCACCCCCACTTGTAGGTCCAGCATCTGTTCCTCCCTTTCCACCCTCCTTTCTGTTCTGTTCTCTCTCCTCCCGTCTCTCTACACACCCCTCCCACTTACTGGTCCAGCATTCATCCATCTCCCCTCTCCTGCCCTTACCACTGCAGGTCCAGCATCTATGTCCCTCCCCCACCCACCCCGCCCCAGGTCTGGTATATCTTACTTAGGTTCTTCTAGTTCTCCTGAAGCAGCACCAGCAGCCAGTTGGCGTTGTAAACAAGCTGCTTGCGGCCAGCCCCGGCAGGGCCTTTCCTCTGCCGCATTGAAAGTGAAGCAGCAGAAGAGAGGCACTGCCAGGGCTGGCTGTGAGAAGCCTATTTACACCATTACCTCTGCTGACCAGTTGCCACTGCTGCTTCAGGGAATGGGGGAGGGGGTGGTTGTCGGGGTCTGCCTGTTTACACTGGGGACTGGAGGGAGGGAAGGAAGGGGGTTGTCGGGTCAGAATGGGAGCCATTTTTTTTTTGGTGTGTGGTTGGTTGAATACCAGTTAAAGGGAATAGGGACTTGTATACCACTTTTTTGTGGCTTTGGCATTTCAAGGCTGACAGCACTGGAGGACTAAGTGACTTGCCCAGGGTCACAAGGAGCAGCACCGGGATTTCATCTTACAACCTCTGGGTGCGGAGGCAGCAGCTCAACATCCATTTAACTGTATAAGACAAAAGAATTCCATGCTGCTTTTGTATTGCTTTGTGGGCCACCTCACCTCGAGTATTATGTGCAGTTGTGGCTGCCTTATCTAAAGTGGAAATGGAAAAGGTTCAAAGAAGAGCAACCAAAATGATTAAAGAGATGGAACTCCTCTCATATGAGGAAAGGCTTAAAAGGTTAAGGGATAGGATTGCAGTTTACAAAATCCTGAGTGGATTAGAACAGGTAAACATGAATCACTCTTTGAATCTTTCAAAAAGTACTAAGACGAGGGGACACTCCTTGAAGTTACAAGCTAACACTTTTTTAAAACAATAGAAGAAAACCATTGTTTTCACTCAGCATATAGTTAAGCTCTGGAACTCATTAACAGAGCAGATAGAGTAGCTGGTTTTAAGAAAAGTTTAGCAAATTCCTGGAGGAAAAATCCATAGTCTGTTATTAAGATATAGGGGAAGCCTCTGCTTGCCTTGAATCGGTAGCATGAAATGTTGCTACTCCTTGAGTTTTGGCCAAGGCTATACTTAGAAACATAGAAAAAAGCAGCAGAAAAGGGCTATAGCCCACCAAGTCTGCCCATTCCAAGTATCCCCTCCCCTGAATTTACTCCCTTAAAGATCCCATGTGAGTATCCCATTTTCTCTTAAAATCAGTCACGCTGCTGGCCTTTATCACCTGGAGTGGGAGTCTGTTCCAATGATCCACTACTCTTTCGGTGAAGAAGTACTTCCTGGAGTCGCCATGAAACTTCCCTCCCCTGATTTTCAGCGGATGCCCTCTGGTGGTCGAGGGTCCCATGAGCCAGAAAATATCATCTTCTGACTCGATGCGTCCCGTGATGTACTTATATGTTTCAATCATATCTCCCCGTTCTCTTCTTTCCTCAAGTGAGTACAGCCGCAATTATTTTAATCTTTCTTCATACGTGAGATCCTTGAGCCCCAAGACCATCCTGGTGGCCGTTCGCTGAACCGACTCGATCCTCAGCACGTCCTTTCGGTAGTGTGGTCTCCAAAACTGAACACAGTACTCCAAGTGAGGCCTCACCATGGCTCTGTACAACGGCATCATAACTTCAGGTCTCCTGCTGACGAAACCTCTGCGGATACACCCCATCATTTGTCTTGCCCTGGAGGAAGCCTTCTCCACTTGATTGGCAACCTTCATGTCCTCACTAATGATCACCCCTAGATCGCGTTCCGCCGTGGTCCTAACCAAGGTCTCACCATTTAGTACATAAGTTCTACGCGGGTTTCTCTTACCCAGGTGCATTATCTTGCATTTTTTAGCATTGAAGCCTAGCTGCCAAGTAGTTGACCATTGTTCCAGCAACAGTAGGTCGTGTGTCATATTATCAGGTAATAAGCTTTTGCCTACTATGTTGCAAAGTTTGGCGTCGTCGGACCCTTCCTCTAAGTCCTTGCGTCATATCTCTTATGAATAAGTTAAATAGAATCGAGCCCAGGACCGAGCCCTGCGGCACTCCACTGATCACGTCCGATGCTTCGGATGGGGTACCGTTCACCACCACCTTCTGAAGTCTACCGCTCAGCCAATCCCCAACCCATGTAGTTAGAGTGTCTCCTAATCCTATCGATTTCAGCTTGTTCAGTAATCTTCGATGAGGGACGCTATCAAATGCTTTACTGAAGTCCAAATATACCACGTCCAGTGACTCTCCGGCGTCCAGTTGTCTAGTAACCCAGTCAAAAAAGCTAATCAGATTAGATTGGCAGGATCTACCCTTGGTGAACCCATGTTGGTGTGGATCACGCAGTTTTTCTTCGTCTAGGATTGTGTCAAGATTCTGTTTGATCAGTGTTTCCATGAGTTTACACACTATAGACGTGAGACTCACTGGTCTGTATTTTGCTGTCTCTGTCCTGCAGCCCTTTTTGTGGAGTGGGATTACGTTGGCGGTTTTCCAGTCCAAGGGGACCCTTCCTGTGCTTAGGGAAAGATTGAAAAGAACAGATAATGGTTCTGCCAGGACTTCCCTTAACTCCCTGAGCATTCTGGGTGTAGGTTATCCGGTCCCATGTTCTTATTTTAAAAGCCATGAGGAATCTTAGCAACAGTACAGAGACATGTGGAAATTCAGGCCTTAAAGCCAGTGCCGCCAGAACATAGTAACATAAAGTCTGCCCAACCTGATTCAATTTAAATTTTTTCTTCTTAGCTATTTCTGGGCAAGAATCCAAAGCTCTACCCGTACTGTGCTTGGGTTCCAACTACCGAAATCTCCATCAAAACCTACTCCAGTCCATCTACACCCTCACAGCCATTGAAGCCCTCTGCAGCCCATCCTCCCCCAAACGGCCATATTCAGACTCAGACCATGCAAGTCTGCCCAGTACTGACCTTAGTTCAATATTTAATATTATTTTCTGATTCTAGATCCTCTGTGTTCATCCCACGCTTCTTTGAACTCAGTCATCGATTTCTTCTCTACCACCTCTCTTGGGAGCGCATTCCAGGCATCCACCACCCTTTCCGTAAAGTAGAATTTCCTAACATTGTTCTTGAATCTACCACCCCTCAGAAGAATTGGGCTCAGGCAGATAGAAACATAGAAAGATGACGGCAGATATGGGCCATAGCCCATCAAGTCTGCCCACACCATTTACCCACCCTCTTAAGTCTACTGACCCCTAAAGTACAATAATTATACTGTCATTCTACTGACCCGCCAATTCAAGTCCTAGTGACCCTATCCCTTGGCATGACCTCGTAGGGATCCCACATAGGTATCCCATTTGTTCTTGAAGTCTGGGATGCTGCGTGCCTCGACCACCTGTACTGGAAGCTTGTTCCAATGCTCAATCACTCTCTCTGTGAAGAAGTACTTCCTGGCGTCTCCACGAAACTTCCCTCCCTTGAGTTTGAGCGGATGTCCTCTTGTTGTCGAGGGTCCCTTGAGAAGAAAGATATCCTCTTCCACCTCGACCCGTCCCGTGATGTACTTAAAAGTCTCAATCATGTCTCCCCTCTCCCTACGCTCTTCGAGAGTGTAGAGCTGCAATTTGCTCAATCTTTCTTCGTACGGGAGACCCTTTAGCCCCGAGACCAACCTGGTGGCCATCCGCTGAACCGATTCAATTCTGAGCACATCCTTACGGTAATGTGGCCTCCAGAATTGCACACAGTATTCCAGATGAGGTCTCACCATGGCTCTGTACAATGGCATCATGACTTCAGGTTTCCTGTTGACGAAGCTTCTCTTGATACAACCTATCATCTGCCGTGCTTTAGATGAAGAAGAATAAAGACTGACTGCATTGGTAATAAATATCAGCGGTGAGAGGGCTGATGGCAACTTAGAAAAACGCTCAGAAAAAGTGAAACTCTGAGGGGGGTGAATACCTCCCCTTGGGCAAGAGTTTACAATCCAATCATTGCATTTGCTGTTTGAAGCATCACTCTCTGACCGCTGGTAAAGCTTAATCAATTCAATAACTTTGGTTGACAAAATTTTTGTTCAAAAATATATCATACACGAACTCTCTTGCTCTTTAAACGATACTATACACTTATCTGTGCAAGCTTATAAGGATTATGGTAGTAAGGGCTCTAGGGGTCTCAACGTGGCCCCGTTTCGATAATCTTCTTCAGGAGACCCGATACTGCACACTCTGAGACCTTGTGCTAATCGTATCTTTGCAACAAGAGATGATCTAAAATTACAACAAACATTTATCAATCACAGCGCACAAAATATACTTGCAGTGCGCTGTAAAAACTTATACTTGTTTGTAGCAAACATAAAGGTGAGAAGCACTGTATATGAACAAGTAGAACATGAAAGCAGAAAATGAAAATTATCCACATACCGTTTGCCAAATTTAGAAAGTCCAAACGACGGAGACCGCTTCACTCCTCACTGGTTTTATACTACTGTGAGGAGGAGGGGTGACCTCCGACGGAACGTGATGACGTCACTGAACTGCTGACGTCAAAGGTTACTGTAATGATTATGGTGCAATCACTGTAAATAAAGTTCATTTGAAAAAACACCAAAATGTCCAAACTACTGGCCAGATTCACTAAAGAAGCTGAAATCATAGCAAAACTGGAATCAAAAGCTGAAATCATAAAAAAGCCACCCACTCAATCTCGTTATTAAGTCCATTGGGGTGAAGTGTGTTCAGCTCGAAAATCCATTTCTGTTCCTTCTGCCAGAGGAGTTTAGGTATATTACCCCCTCTGACAGAATGTACTGTGTCTAACACAGAAAATTTTAAACCAGAGATGTCATGACGCTGTTGCATCCAATGCTGTACAAGGGGGGCTTCTTGTATGCCTGAGTTTATTCTACTTATATGTTCACCTATTCTAATCTTGACACTCCGCACTGTGCAACCCACGTAACATAAGCCACAAGGACATTGTACTATGTACACGACTTGTTTCGTGTTGCAATCTGAGACAAAAGGAATTTGTCTTCTTTTGATGTTGAGACTCATATCCTGTAGAGGAACACTATACTGGCACATTTTGCAGTGACCACACGGATTATGCCCACTCGTGGCGGTAGGGGTGTTCCGTTGACAGCATAAAAACTGGGAACGAACCAGCCTTTGCTTCAAGTTTTGATTTCTGGAAAACGCAAACCGAGGGGGCTCCTGAAACTCCGAATGGTACTGCATCACATGCCAATGTTGTTTAATAGTGCGTTTAATGTGGAATGCCAGGTGAGAGTAGGGTAACACACATACTAGAGATTGGTCTTCCCTTCTAGGATGTGGTTCTAACAGTAAGGTACGATTGGCATACAAGCCCCTCTTATGTGCTTTCTTAATTACAGTGCCAGGATACCCTTTTTCTTCAAATCTAGTTTTCATAATTTCTGCCTTAGAGATGTAATCCTGTGTAGAAGTACACAATCTCCGGAGTCTCAGAAATTGTCCGGCAGGGATATTGTCCCTTAGATGTTTTGGGTGAAAACTGTCATATTGGAGTAAATTATTACGATCAGTGGGTTTTCGATAGATGCTCGTTTGAAAACTCCCATCAATCAATCGGATATTGATATCCAAAAAAGGCACTTGGTGGTAGTCTTTAGTCAGCGTGAAATGCAAGTTAACATCACAACTGTTTAACCAGGCTAAAAAATGGTCCAACTCATCTGCTGTGCCTGTCCATATACCAAAGATGTCATCTATGTATCTTTTCCAGAAAACCAGATGTTGCCAATGTATGGATGGATACAGAAAAACTTTCTCAAATTTAGCTACGTAAAGGCAAGCTACAGAAGGAGCCACTTTGGCTCCCATGGCGGTGCCTTTAATTTGTTTGTAAAACACCTCTCCAAACTGAAAATAGTTACAGCCTAGTACTATAGAGGCCAACTTCAACAAAAATTTGATCTTACTTCCAGAAATATCCATCCTCTGCAATTCTTCCTTGATGACATCAATGGCATCGCTTTGTGGTATATTTGTGTACAACGCAGTGATATCTAAGGTAAACAATATGGCACCATGTGGAATGTTGGTGAACTGAGCCAAAAATTGTATCATGCTGGCAGAATCCAGAACATATGAAGGTGCTAGGGGGACTCGTCCATTCAGGTAGGAATCCAGCATAGATGATAAAGGTTCCAATATTGATCCTATACCTGAGACTATTGGTCTACCTGGGGGGTTATTGAGTGACTTGTGAATCTTTGGAACAAAGTAAATGACTGGAATTTTAGGGTACTTGCAGTGTAAAAACCTATATTCCTTCTCAGTGATAACTCCCCTTTCTACCCCCTGTACCAAAATGTTTGAAATGACATCTTGTATGTCTTCTACTGGATCATGATGAAGGACCTCATAGTATGTAGTATCAGATAATTGGCGATGGGCTTCTGCCACATACTGTTCAGTATCTAAAATAACTATGCCTCCTCCCTTGTCAGCGGGTCTTATGATGATGCTATCATCTCCAGCTAAGGTGTTCAAAGCTTTTTGCTGTAAACGCGACAAGTTGAAACGGAGGGGAGACTGCTGATGTTCTAGATGGGCAATGTCCTTCAATATGAGATTCTCAAACGTTTGAATGTGAGGATCCACGGTGCCAGGAGGGCACCATGTAGACTTCAAATATAACTTTGCTTGTGCTGGAAGTTCTGGATCTGCCATATTGTCATCATGACTATCTGTCTCTTTGTTATGAAAAAAATTTTTAAGTTTGCATTTCCTAATAAATTTGAACACAGCTATTCTGGTGTCCACAGGTTGATAAATGTGAGATGGTACAAAAGAAAGCCCTTTGTTCAACACAGATGTTTCTACTGCAGTAAGATTTCTGTGAGATAAATTGAAAATGCTCGATGTTAAGGAGGATTCCTGGATTGTTTTGCTCTGGTGGACCTTTTTACGCTGGATTTTGGCCCCCCTTGAAAATGGACATTAGGGCCTCCTGCTGAGGTTTTTTGTCTTTTATCATCTTCAGATGAGTCGGATGACGTTTGAGTGTAGGTGGGGTGTTTTGTACTACGCCTGGTGGATCGGGATTTGTCCATCCACGCATAGACAAACCCCTTTGTATAATCCAACTCGTCTCGACGTAGTTTTTTAATCTTGTTCTTCCTGAGATCTTCCCTGAACCCCTCTATTTTGGTATTGAACTCCTGTAAAGACTTACTATAATCATCAACTGCTGAACCACCTTCTAATCCCTCTTTAGCTGTTTGAAACTCAGCAGTGTATGTTTGTAATTCACTTTTAGTGGTTTCTATAACTAGGAGCATTAGATCTAAGGAGCACTTGTTTAAAATAGCGTTCCATTTGTCTAAAAAATTGACATTATCCAAAAATAGTCTAGGTTCAGTGCGCATACGCAACCCCCGCGGAATTCTTTTTAAACGGCAGTATTCTGCCAAAGTGGCTGCGTGTAGTTCCGCCCTCACCATACGCTTCTGTAACATCTCTAAATGATCCCAATCTGATGGAATGGATATATTATCCCCAGTGGTGAATAGTTGGAAAGAGGACAGTAGTTCATTTGCTTGCTGTTCATTATATGAGTGCGCTTCCCACCCCATAGTCTGCTTGAATAGTCCCATATTTCTGGTGCACAGGAGATTTCTATGTGCTGGAGAGATATCAGTTCTCGATGCTGCCTCTTTGGGTTGGAATTAGTACCCTACACATTTACCAAAGTGATAGTGGTGGTAGCAGTGTACTCTGCAGGGCAAGATTGCAAGGGCATCCATATCTGGACGACTGGCTGATAAGAACTCCACCGTTATTAGAAGCAGAACAAGCAGTGGTTTAAGTGGTCCAGGTCTTGCAGAGCCTGGGCTGGATAGTGAAATTTCAAAAGAGCCAACTGGTTCCATCCCAATACCTGGAAATACTATTTGATTCAGCAGATGGCTGGGTTTATCTTTCAGAGGCACGCAGACAGAAGCTTGCACTCACATAATGGATATGATGGCCAAGCCAGCTCAGTCTACATGACATTGTTTCCAAGTACAAGGCTTCATAGCAGCCATGTCAGATATGGTTCCTTGGGCAAAGGCTCACATTCGTCCTCTCCAGAATGCTCTACTGGCTCAGTGGTCCCCACAAACGGACTCACTTCAAATGACTCCCGTGGACCCTAGAATCCTACTGCAGTATGAATTGGTGACTCCGTCCACAATTGTTATTACGGGGCATGCTCCTCAGAATAACTTAGTTGGTGATTCTCACAATGGATGCCAGCCGGTTCGGTGGGGATGCCCAATTCAGAGGCAATGGTTGGCCTCCCAGAGAAAGTGGTCCATCAACAGACTGGCATTTTGAGCCGATTGGCGTTACAGAAGCTGATAAAATCTAGAAAGATAGGTGGTCCGAGTCCTCTTGAACAATGTTATAGCGGTGGCATATGTCAATCGCCAAGCAGGCACCAAGAGTGTGAGGCTGAGCCTGGAAGCTCATTTATTGTTCCAGTGAGCAGAGCTACTGTAGCAAGAGTGGACAATGTCCAAGCTGATTACCTTAGCAGGCAGACTTTAGACCTGGGAGAATGGACATTATCTGCAGCAGCGTCTCAGTCCATCGTTCTTCGATGGGGTTGGCCAATTTCAGTCTGATGGCTACGGCAAGGATCCAGTGTGAAGTGAAGAGCCTATGACAGCCAAAAAAACATCCTTTAAAGAATCCAGATGAAGAAAATAAGAAGAGATATAAGCCCTGGCAAGTTAGATGCAAAACATTGATAAAGAAAGCTAAACAAAAATATGAAGAACAACTTGCCAAGGAGGCAAAACTCATAGTAACAATTTTTTTAGGTATATCAAAAGCAGAAAATCTGTGAGGGAATCTGTGAAACCATTGGATGATCAAGGAGTAAAAGGGAGGATAAAGACTTAGCAGAGAGATTGAATGAATTCTTTGCTTCGGTCTTTGTGGAAGATCATCTTCTAGAACCGAAAATGATTTTCAAGAGTGATGAGGCGGAGAAATTGAAAGAAATCTCGGTGAACCTGGAAGACGTACTAAGCCAAATTAACAAACTAAAGAATGATAAATCACATGAACTGTATAGTAAACATCGCAAGGTACTGAAAGAACTCAAACATGAAATTGCTGATCTTTTGTTAGTGATCTGTAACCTGTCACTAAAATCATCTGTAGTACCTGAAGATTGGAGGGTAGCCAATGTTATTGCTGATTTTAAAAAGGGTTCCAGGGGAAATCTGGGGAATTATAGACCAGTAAGCCTGACCTCAGTGCCGGGCAAAATAGTGGAAACAATTATAAAAAATAAAATTGTGGAACATGTAGACAAGCATGATTTAATCTTTTCCTATCGTGTGTCCCGGATGACGGGACATTCCAAAAATGTTGTTGCCATCGTGGATAAACTGTCTGTATGGACTAATAAAGAGCCAGGAAAGCAAAATATTTGAATTTACAGACTTATGACTTATTTACATTATGTTTACAATAGCCGTAAATGATAACGATGAATAATACAAAACTTTGCTAAAATAATTACGATTGGAACCAGCGTAACGTAAAATTTATTACGATAGGAAAAGGTTAATGAGACAGTCAGCATGGGTTCAGCCTCACCAATTTGCTTGACTTCTTTGAAGGTGTGAATAAACAAGGGGATAAAGGCGAGCCGGTTGATGTAGTGTATCTAGATTTTCAGAAAGGTTTTGATAAAGTTCCTCATGAGAGGCTCTGAGAAAATTAAAGAGTCTTGGAATAGGTGGCAAAGTTCAGTTCTGGATTAAGAATTGGCTATTGGACAGAAAACAAAGGGTAGGGTTAAATGGACATTTTTTTCAATGGAGGAGGGTAATTAGTGGTGTGCCACAGGGATCTGTACTGAGAACGGTGCTATTTAACTTATTTATAAATGATCTGGAAATTGGAACGACGAGTGAGGATGCTTAAATTTGCAGATGACACTAAACTGTTCAAAGTTGCAAACTGTGAAAACTGTTCAAAGTTATGAACTGTGAAAACTGCAGGAAGACCTTAGGAAATTGGAAGACTGGACGTCCAAATGCAAAGTGATACACATTGGGAAGAATAATCCAAATCATAGATACTGGATGCTAGGGTCCACCTTAGGGGTCAGCGCTCAAGAAAAAGATCTGGGCGTCACCGTAGATAATACGCTGAAACCATCCGCCGCCGGCCAAGAAAGCAAACAAGATGCTAGGAATTATTAGAAAAAGGATGGTAAACAAGACTAAGAATATTATAATGCCTGTGTATCACTCAATGGTGCAACTTTACCTTGAGTATTGCGTTCGGTTTTGGTCTCCTTATCACAAAAAAGATATAGCAGCACTAGAAAAGGTTCAAAGAAGAGGAGGAACTCTCCTCGTATGAGGAAAGACTAAAGAGGTCAGGACTCTTCAGCTTGGAAAAAGAGATGGCTGAGGGGAGATATGATTGAAGACTACAAAATCCTGAGTGGTGTTGAACAGGTACAAGTGATTCGAGTTTTTTTTTTTACTGCATCAAGATTTACAAAGACTAGGGGACACTCTATGGAAGTTAGAGTAATACTTTTATTTTTTTTTTTTCCATTATTTTTTATTTTCAAATTTTACATAAAGTGTACATAATAATATAATATAATTGATAAATGCATAGTATCACTTTTATATCTAATACATTATATATTTAAATTTGATTTTCCCCCTCACCCTCCCCCCACCCTTTCATTACTTTAATATAAGATTTTTAATTTTCAAATTTTATAAAAATTATACAACATATTAGAATACAATTGATAAATATTCAATAACATTTTTATATATAATACAATATATTCTAAACAAATTTTGTCCCATTTCCCTCCCCCCATCCTTTTTTTACCTTTTATTCATATGTTACATTTTGTATAATATATTATAACTTATTATGTATAAATTATTTTCCTTACCCCCCTCTATGTGTGTCATAAAAAAATTCCTGACAAGAAGAAAAGAAGAAAAAAAAACAAACAAAATATTATATTATTTATTCATTATAGTATTTTGTCAATGGCCCCCATATTTTTTTAAATTTAGTATATGTCCCTCTTTGTATTGCTATTGTTCTTTCCATTTTAAAAATGTGACATATTGTATTCCACCAAAATGTATAATTTAGGTTGTTATAATTTTTCCAGTTATTAGTTATATGTTGAATGGCAACCCCTGTCATAATTAATAAAAGCTTATTATTTTCTGGTGAAATTTGACTTTTTTTTCTCATCAACATTCCAAATAAAATTGTATCATACGATATTGCAATATGATTTTCCATTAATTTGTTAATTTGTGGCCAAATTGAATTCCAAAAAGTTTTAATATAGGGACAATGATATAATAAATGATCTAATGTCCCTGGTTCTAGATTACAATGCCAGCATTTATTGGACTTAGAATTGTCTAATTTTTGTAAACGTGTTGGGGTCCAAAAAGCTCTATGTAGTAAAAAGAACCATGTTTGTCTCATAGATGCTGACACTGTACATCTCATTCTCCAAGACCAAATTAGTGGCCATTGAGATGCATTAATTTGATGTCCAATCTCAATGCTCCAAATGTCTCTTAGACCATTTTTTGGTTTTTTATTCAAATATTCAGATATTAATTTATACCACAATGCGGCTTGATGTCCTAGGAAGTCTGCTTTAAAGCATAAGAATTTTAAACTATATTGATTGTTCAATGTTTTCCATTCAGGGAACCCTACCTGAATGGCCTGCTTCAATTGCAACCATTTAAAACTTTGTGTTTTATTAAGACCAAATCTATGTTGCAATTGTGAAAAATCCAGCAGTTTATCTTCTGAAATAACATCGTCTAAAGATCTAATGCCTGCAATAATCCAGTTCTTCCAAAGGATTTGAGCTCCGCCAATTTTAATCTTGGAGTTTATCCATATAGATTGATTAGTTGATTTGTATATTGGGATAGGTGTTAATTTATCAATAAATCTTAACGTTTTCCAAGTATCCATTATTATTTTATTTTCTCTGTATCTTCTAGGTATATTAATACTTGGAAGGTGAACTAAATTTAGGGGAAACATAAGGCGCCATTCTAAATACAACCAATCTGGTGCATTATCTATAAGTTCTGGGAGGATCCAATACATACCCTGACGTAAAATATAGGCTTGATGGTACCTATAGAAATTTGGAAAATTTACCCCTCCCTCCTTAATTGATTTTTGTAAAGTTACTAAAGCTATTCTAGGTGTTTTACCAAGCCAAAGAAATTTTGTTAAAATACTATTAAGTTTTTTATAAAAGGACCCCTGAAAATAAATAGGTATCATACTCATTTGATAGCAAACCACAGGCGATATCATCATTTTAATAGTTTGAACTCTTCCCCACCAAGAAATATGTAATGGGTTCCATTGTTCACATAACTCCGTAACTTTTTTTAATACATATTTTTCATTTTCTTTTACAGTATCTTCAATTGTATTTTTAACTTGAATGCCAAGATATTTAAATCCTTCTTCTTTCCATATGAATGGAAAAGTATCAAATAATCCTTTTACACAATGAACATTCAAGGGTATAATTTCAGATTTATTCCAATTAATTTTATAACCTGAAAATTTACCAAACTTATCAATTAATTCCAATAGAGAAGATAAGGTTGACTCTGGATTTCTCAAATAAAGCAAAATATCATCAGCATAAGCCGAAATTTTATATTCCATATCTGAATATGGAATACCTTGTATCTCCTTCGTTTGCTGTATTGCTAACAATAAGGGTTCTAATACAACATCAAACAACAAAGGAGACAAAGGACAGCCTTGTCTAACTCCCCTTTGTAATTGAAAACCATCAGATATCTTATTATTAATATTTAGTCTTGCAATTGGGAAGCTATACAATGTTTTTACCATTTGTATAAATCCAGAACCTATATCAAACCATTCTAAAGCTTGATACATAAAATTCCATTCTACCCTATCAAATGCTTTTTCAGCATCTAATGAAACTGTAAAAGCCGGTTCATTCAATTTTTTTGATAAGTTTAGCATGTGAAATAATAGTCTAGAGTTATTAGAGGAATGTCTTTTAGCAACGAAACCTGTTTGATGCATATCTATAATATGTGGGAGAGCTTTGGCTAATCTCAAAGCCAGAATTTTCGCCAAAAGTTTATTATCAACATTTATCAAAGATATAGGCCTGTAGTTTGAAACCAAAGTAGGATCTTTATTTGGCTTAGGTAAAACAATTATTATTGATTCAGCCATAGTACCTTTAATATTACCTTTTATAAGTTGTGTCTGATATAAATTTAATAAATGTGGGGAAAGGATATTTTGAAATGTTTTATAAAATTCTACTGTATAACCATCACCACCTGGAGCGGATCCAACTCTAAGAGACTTCAATGCTGTTTCTAATTCTTTTAATGATATAGGTTCATCTAAACTCCGTTTTATATGATCAGGAACCTTAGGTCCATTAATTAAATCTAAAAAATTTTTCCCGTCTTTTTGTCTCTCCAAATAAGGCTCGGACGAATATAGGTCCTTATAAAATTTTAAAAATTGTTTTAATATTATATTTGTTTGATTTGTTATTATACCATTCTCATCTTTTATTCCATTAATATTAGTTTTTCTTTTTTTTGCTTTAAGATAATTTGCTAATAGTCTCCCCGCCTTATTAGAGCTTCCATAATACATTGTTTGCTTGGAAAACAAATCTCTTCTTATCATTTTTGAAGTTAATTCATTATATTTACCTTTAGCTTTCAAAAGAGCTTGCAAAACATTATATTCCCATTTACTTACCAATTTAGCTTCTAAAATTTTTATTTCTTTTTCTAATTCTATATATTGCATTTTAATCTGTTTCCTACTAAAAGCTGAATATGATATAATATTACCCCTCATAGTTGCTTTAAATGCATCCCATACATTCTCTATAGATGTATCCTCTACTAAATTTATTTGAAAGAATTCGTTAATTTGTGTTTTAAAATTTTCCAAAAATTTGTCATCCACAAGCAATGCATTATCAAATCTCCAAAGAGGTCTACCATTCTCTAATTGAAGAGTAATACTTTTAAAACCAATAGGAAAAAATATTTTTTCACTCTGAGAATACTTAAGCTCTGGAAAGCATTGCGAGATATGGTAAGAATGATTAATGTAGCTGGTTTTAAAAAAGGTTTGGACAAGTTCCTGGAGGAAAAGTCTGTAAACTGCTGTTGAGACAGACATTGAGGAAGCCATTGCTTGCTCTGGATCAGTGGCAAGAAATGCTGCTACTATTTGGTTTTTTGCCAGGTACTTAATGACTTGGATTGGCCTCTGTGAAGATAGGATACTGGGCTAGATGGACCACTGGTCTATTCTTATGTCTTAAGCCCGGAATTGAAGGCTTGGATGCCCTAGTCTAGCTGTGACCAAAGAAGAGCTCCTCCTTATGTGTTCCTATATAGGGTTATCGCTTGCTTTGATATAAACTGAAGGGTGCAGCAGAGCCCTCTGGAGAAGGAGGATGCATTGAAAACCTGGAATGGGTTCCTACTGTATGGCTTATGAGCATGGGGGGTGTGACCAGTAGAAGAAAGAAGGTGTTGATGCCCCTGTACAGGTCGATGGTGAGGCCCCACTTGGAGTATTGTGTTCAATTTTGGAGACTGTATCTGGCGAAGGACATAAAAAGACTTGAAGCGGTCTAGAGGAAGGTGATGAAAATGGTAGGAGGTTTGCGCCAGAAGATGTATGAGGAGAGACTGGAAGCCCTGAATTTGTATACTCTAGAGCAGGGTTGCCTACACTTTTTGGGCTTGCGAGCTACTTTTAAAATGACCAAGTCAAAATGATCTACCAACAATAAAATTTTTTAAAACACAAAGCACACTGTACGCAGAGAAAATGTTAATTATCATTTATATTCTGGGTTTTTTTCAAAGAGGTCAAGGCAGATGACTTTATGCATTGTCACCTCAGTAACTATACAAAAATAGACAAATACTCCCTCACGTTTTACTAAACCGCGATAGTGTTTTTTAGCGCAGGGAGCTGCGCTGAATGCCCTGCACTGTTCTCGATGCTCATAGGCTCCCTGCGCTAAAAAACGCTATTGAGGTTTAGTAAAAGGGGGCCTTAGTGCAAAATATAGAGAACAGATATAAATTCTCAAAACGGGCACATTTTGATCACTAAATTGAAAATAAAATCATTTTTCCTACCTTTGTTGTCTGGTGATTTCATGAGTCTCTGGTTGCACTTTCTTCTTCTGACTGTGCATCCAATATTTCTTCCCTTCTTTCAGCCTCCTGTATGCTTCCTCTCCTCCAAACCTCATTCCCTCCCCCAAATTTTTCTTCCTCTCTCCCTGCCCCCTCACCTTTCTTTCTCCCTGCCCTCTTCTTTCTTTCTCTCTATCTTTCTCCATGCCCCCTTTCTTTCTTTGTCCCCCCCCTTTCTTTCTTTCTCTCTTTCTGTCTCCCTGTCCCTCCTTTCTTTATTTGTTTCCCTTCTTTCTATCTCCCTGCCCCCTTTCTTTCTGTCTGTCTTTCTCTCTCCATGCCCTCTTTCTTTCTGTTTCCCTTCTTTCTGTCTCCCTGTCTGCCCCCTTTATTTCTTTGTCTTTCTTTCTCTCTGCCCTCCCCCAAGCCACCGCCATCGGGGAACAGGTCCTCAAGCTGCCTGCCGCCGAGTTGTGAGATGTCCCTACTTCCCGACACGGTAAACAGAAGCGCCGGGCTGACCAGCCTTCCACCCAACGTCAATTTTGACGTTGAAGAGGAAGTTCTGGGCCAGTCAGGCAGCGATTGGCTAGGCCGTAACTTCCTCTCCGATGTCAGAATTTATGTTGGGGGGAGGGGGGAAGCTGCCCGGGATGGGCTCCACGATTACTCCTATTGCCTTCACGATTTACTGGTAGATCATGATCGACCTTTTGGGCACCCCTGCCCTAGAGGAAAGGAGGGACAGGGGAGATATGATTCAGACGTTCAAATACTTGAAAGGTATTAACGTAGAACAAAATCTTTTCCAGAGAAGGGAAAATGGTAAAACCAGAGGACATAATTTGAGGTTGAGGGGTGGTAGATTCAAGAGCAATGTTAGGAAATTCTTCTTTACGGAGATGGTGGTTGATGTGTGGAATGCGCTCCCGAGGGAGGTGGTGGAGAAGAAAACGGTGACAAGAGTTCAAACAAGTGTGGGATGAACAAGGATCTATAATCAGAAAATAATGTGTATACATTGAAGGAACTGAGGCCAGTACTGGGCAGGCTTGCACGGCCTGTGTTCCCTATATGAACATTCAGTGGAGGACGGGCTGGAGAGGGTTTTGATGGTTAAGATGGGTTGAAACATAGAAACATAGAAATAGACGGCAGATAAGGGCCACGGCCCATTTAGTCTGCCCACCATATTGACCCTCCCCTGCCTTTACCCTGTGAATAGATCCCACGTGTCGATCCCATTTGGCCTTAAAATCAGGCATGCTGCTGGCCTTAATCACCTGAAGTGGAAGACCATTCCAGCGATCAACCACCCTTTCAGTGAAAAAGAATCTCCTGGTGTCCCCGCGTAGTTTCCTGCCTCTGATTTTCTACAGATGCCCTCTTATTGCCGTGGGACCCTTGAAAAAGAAGATATCCTCCTCCGCTTCGATGCGGCCCGAGATACTTGAACGTCTCGATCATGTCTCCCCTCTCTCTGCGCTCCTCAAGCGAGTATAGCTGTAATTTATCTAACCGTTCTTCGTACGGGAGATCCTTCAGTCCTAAGACCATCTGGGTGGCCATTCTCTGGACCGATTCCAGCCTCAGCACATCCTTACGGTAATGCGGCCTCCAGAATTGCACACAGTATTCCAGGTGGGGCCTCACCATGGATCTATACAAAGGCATAATGACCTCAGGCTTACGGCTGACGAAACCCCTGCGTATGCAACCTATGATTTGTCTTGCCTTGGATGAAGCTTGCTCCACTTGATTGGCAGCCTTCATGTCCTCACTGACGATCACCCCTAAGTCTCGTTCTGCTACCGTTCTTGTTAGGATCTCACCATTAAGGGTATAAGTCCTGCATGGATTTTGGCTACCCAGGTGCATAACTTTGCATTTTTTGGCATTGAAGCTGAGCTGCCATGTCTTAGACAGTTCTCCAGTAAGAGTAGATCATGCATCATATTGTCGGGCATTGAATTTTTATCCATTGTGCTTTTTCCCACTACGTTGCTTAGTTTGGCGTCATCGGCGAATAATGTTATTTTACCTCGGAGCCCTTCTGCCAAGTCCCTTATAAAGATATTGAATAGTATCGGGCCCAAGATCGAGCCCTGGGGCACTCCACTGATCACCTCCGTCATTTCAGAGGGGGTGCCGTTCACCATTACCCTTTGAGCCCTACCTCTAATCCAGTTCCCAACCCACTTCATCAATGTGTCGTCCATTCCTATAGAACTCATCTTGCTTAGCAACCTGCGGTGAGGTACGCTATCGAATGCTTTGGTAAAGTCCAGGGACTCTCCAACATCTAGCTTCCCTGTCACCCAGTCAAAGAAGCTGATCAGGTTGGATTGGCAGGATCTCCCCTTAGTAAATCCATGTTGACGGGGATCCCGTAGGTTCTCCTCATTCAGGATCGTATCTAATTGGTGTTTGATTAGAGTTTCCATTAGTTTGCTCACTATTGATGTGAGACTCACTGGTCTGTAGTTTGCTGCTTCTGTCTTTGAGCCTTTCTTGTGGAGTGGAATGACGTTAGCCTTCTTCCAGTCCAACGGGGCGCTACCTGAACTAAGGGAGAGGTTGAAGAATGTGGACAGCGGTTCCGCCAAGACATCACTCAATTCCCTGAGCACCCTGGGGTGTAGGTTGTCCTGTCCCATTGCCTTGTAAACCTTGAGCTTTGACAGCTCACCGTAGACACTGCTGGGTGTAAATTTGAAATCACTAAATGGGTCAACTGAGTCAGCCCTTGTCTGTAGCTGAGGGCCAAGCCCCGGCGCTTCTCGGGTGAAGACAGAGCAGAAGTATTCATTTAACAGTTGGGCTTTTTCTGAGTCCTTTTCCACATAGTCTCCGTCTGGTTTCCTAAGACATACTATTCCTCCTGAGTTTTTACTTCTGTCACTAATATACCTGAAGAATGATTTATCTCCCTTCTGGATGTTCTTTGCTAGAGACTTCTCCATGTTGAATTTAGCCTCCCTGACTGCTGTTTTGACGGCTTTTGACTTGGTCAGGTATTCTGCTCTAGAGTCCTGTTTCCTTGATTGTTTGTAAAAGATTAATGCTTTTTTCTTCTCTTTGATGAGGTCATAAGAACATAAGAAACGCCATGGCCGGATCAGACCTAGGTCCATCTAGTCCGGCGATCCGCACACGCGGAGGCCCAGTTAGGTGCTCCTTATTGAAGACCCGGATTTCCCGTATCCCCCGATGTGATTTGCAAGACGGTGTGAATCCAACTTGCGCTTGAAACCCAGAACAGTAGTCTCTACCACAACCTTCTCCGGGAGAGCATTCCAAGCACCCACCACTCGTTGTGTGAAACAGAACTTCCCGACATTTGTCCTGAACCTTCTGCCGCTCAGTTTCAGGCTATGACCTCTTGTCCGTGTCACATCTGAAAATGTCAGTAAAGCTGCTTCCTGGTCAATTTTATCAAATCCTTTTAATATTTTAAAAGTCTCTATCAAATCTCCTCGCAGTCTTCTCTTTTCGAGGGTGAACAGTCCCAGTTTTCTGAGGCGTTCTTTGTAGCTCAAATTCTCCATACCTCTGACAAGTTTCGTGGCTCGCCTCTGCACATTCTCCAGCAGAGTTATATCCTTCTTAAGGTATGGAGACCAGTGTTGGACACAGTATTCTAAGTGTGGTCTGACCATTGCTCTGTAAAGTGGCATTATGACGTCTTCCGATCTACTCATGATCCCCTTCTTAATCATGCCCAACATCCTGTTTGCTTTCCTCGCCGCCGCCACGCATTGAGCCGATGGTTTTAGGGTTCTATCTATCAGTACCCCCAAATCCCTTTCTTGTTCGCATTTGGCTAATGTCACACCCAATATCCTATATTCATGTTCTTTGTTTTTCTTTCCCAGATGCATTACCTTGCATTTGTCAGCGTTAAAATTCATCTGCCACTTTATCGCCCACTTTTCCAGGTGGTTCAGATCCTTCTGAAGATCCTCGCAGTCCCTTTGAGAGCCAACCACCCGACATAGTTTTGTATCATCTGCAAACTTGATTATATTGCATGTTGTCTCCTCTTCCAGGTCATTTATAAAAATATTGAACAAGATGGGCCCAAGAACAGAGCCCTGGGGCACGCCGCTAGTCACCTTCTCCCAGTCCGAGAATTTCCCATTTATGCTTACTCTCTGCCTTCTGTTCTCTAACCATTTGCTGATCCATCTGTGCACTTCTCCTCCTATTCCATGACTTAGTAATTTACTCATAAGCCTTGCGTGCGGGACCTTGTCAAATGCTTTCTGGAAGTCCAAGTAAATTATGTCCACTGGATGTCCACTATCCATGTGTTTGTTCACCTTCTCAAAGAATTGAAGTAAATTTGTCAAACATGACTTCCCTTTCCTGAAGCCGTGTTGACTAGCTCTTATTAGGTTGTGATCTTCCAGATGTTGTACAATGTTATCTTTAATTATTGATTCAATTATCTTCCCAGGGACCAATGTGAGACTCACAGGTCTGTAGTTTCCCGGTTCACCTCTTGATCCTTTCTTGAAAATTGGGATGACATTTGCTATCCTCCAGTCATCTGGTATTTGCCCGGTTCTAATTGACATGTTAGCTAAGGATTGTAATAGTTCCCCAATTTCCACCTTAAGTTCCTTTAATACTCTCGGGTGAATTCCGTCCGGTCCAGGGGATTTGTCATTCTTTAGTTTGTCAATCTGAAAGTATATCATGTCCAACTCCACATTTACTGTTGCGAGGCTTTCCTCTATGCCTCCGGTGAATATCCTCCCTGTTTCTGGCATTGTTGCAGTGTCCTCATTTGTGAAGACAGAGGCAAAAAATGAATTTAACCTATCGGCAACCTGTTTGTCTTCTTTAATTGACCCTTTCCTTCCTTGGTCGTCGAGAGGGCCCACTGCCTCTCTTGCTGGTTTCTTTCCTTTTATATATCTAAAAAAGGGCTTAAAGTTTTTGGCTTCTTTCGCTATCTTTTCTTCATAGACTTTTTTGGCGTCTCTTACCACTATATGACACTTTTTCTGGTCGATCTTGTGACAGTTCCAGGCCTCTGTCGTTTTTTCTCGTTTCCATCTTTTAAACGATTTCCTCTTTTCCCGCACTGCATCCTTCACCTCTTTGGATAACCAAGCTTGTTCTCCTTTGACCTTTTTTCGCCTTCCTTTGGATATCTTCGGTATGTAAAGATTCTGTGCTTCTATGATGGTGTTTTTCAGAAGAGACCATGCTTGATCAACTGTTTGGATTTGTGCCTTCCCCTTCTTGAGCCGTTTTCTAACCATGGTTCTCATGCTATCATAATTCCCTTTTTTGAAGTTAAAGGTTGTGGCTTTAGTTTTGATTGGTTTCCCTTTTCCGATGCCAATGGAAAAATTGATCATATTGTGATCACTTGTCCCCAGAGGGGCCGCAACTTCTACATCTGTTGTCCTTCCAGTAATGCCATTCATGACCAAGTCCAGGATTACGTTTCCTCTTGTCGGTTCTCCCACCATTTGTTCAAGGAAGCAATCTCCTATCGTTTCCAGGAATTTTATCTCCCTGCCGCAGATTGACGTTGCCAGTTTCCAGTTTATCCCCGGAAAGTTGAAGTCCCCCATGATCGTTACATTTCCTGATTTACATCCACGGTTGATTTCCTCCATCATTTCTTTGTCTGTTTCCTCAATCTGTCCCGGGGGTCGATAATAGAGGCCAATTTTTATGTCTGCTTCTTTTTGTCCGGGAATCTTTATCCAGAGGGACTCTAGTTTACCATTTGCTTCCGTCTCCCCTTCTCTAATAGATTCTATTTCTTCTTGGACGTACAGGGCAATACCTCCCCCTTTTTGCCCAATCCTATCTCTTCTGTATAGTTTATATCCTTTCAATGCCGTGTCCCATTCATTCTCTTCATTCCACCATGTTTCTGTTATTCCTATGATATCCAGTTGTTTTCTTTTTGCTAGCTCTTCCAGTTCCCCCATTTTATTTCTTAAGCTTCTGGCATTCGTGTACATACATTTAAGATCCTTTTGTGCTAATTTCCTGGATTTAGTGGTCCTCGCATCCCTCTTAATATCTTTTTGATTGTCTCTTGTAGTTTCATCCTGTTCTTGCCCTATATCTGTGCGGTTGCTTGAAGTTTCCTCCTCAGTTTCATCTTGTTCTTGACCTATATCTGTGCTGTTGCTTAAAGCTTCCTCCTCAGGATATCCTGGTGTCCGGGCCATCGACTGGTTGTCGACTGTCGGCTCTCCCCTGATCTTTAGTTTAAAGCCTTTTCAATGGACTTCTTCATGTTCTCAGCCAGGACTCTTGCTCCCTGTTTGGTGAGATGTAGGCCGTCCTTTCTATAGTACCTGTTTCTTCCCCAGAACGTTGCCAGTTTCGCACGAAGTCGAAGCCCTCCTCTTCGCACCATTTCCTCATCCAGGCGTTTACTGCTCTCAGTTCATCCTGTCTCATTACATCCGCTCTCGGTACCGGCAGGATTTCTGAGAAAGCCACCTTCACCTCCCTGACCTTCAATTTCCTTCCAAGTGAGCGGAGCTGGTCCTTCATTTCTTCCCTGTCGTATTTCCATCCGCTAACATCGTTGGTACCCACATGAATAAGCACGGCAGTGTCGTTTCCTCCTGCGCCGTCTATGATACTGGTGATCCTGCTGGCCACATCCCTCACTCTTGCACCGGGCAGGCAGGTGACCAATCTATCCTCTCTTCCTCCCGCAGTGTGGCTGTCCACAGTGAACCACTGTGGTTTATTGTTTCTACGGCGTTTACTTACTAGCTTAACATAGCGGTTTGTCGCTTCCTGTATGGTGGCTTTCAAAGTCGACCACATTTCTTTCACACTATCGGTTTCTGCTTGGCTTTGTAGCACCTGGTGAACAAAGTCACCCATCTCTTGGAAGTTTGTGTCCTTGAATTTGAGGACCTTGGTCAGTGTGGCAGATTTAGTAAAGCCTTTCCCAAGTTTGAACCATATCATGTTGTGGTCACTGGAGGCCAATGTGTCTCCCACTGAGACCTCTGTGACACTTTCACCATTGGTAAGCAACAGGTCCAGTATTGCCTGATCCCTTGTTGGGTCCAACACCAGTTGCCTGAGACGTGCTCCCTTCAAAGAGTTTAATAGCCTCCTGCTGCTGCCGGAAGCAGTGATAAGTGAGCTTTGATGGAGACTCCTGTAGATGGAACCTAAGCACACTACTGGGCATGGCTCTGGGTTTCTGACCCAGAAATATCTAAGAAAAAGAACCATTTAAACTAAATAATTAATTTATGGAGCATGTTTGGTTGGGCAGACTGAATGGACCACTTGGGTCTTTATCTGCCATCATTTAGTCTGTTACTAACCACCTATCTACTAGAAAAGATATTAGCAAGGTAAGAACCTAATCTCTTTTTAAGATGGACTTGGGAAAATCCACTGCTTATTGATTCTCTTTGAGATCTTGCCAGATACTTGTGACCTGGGTTGGCCACTTGTCCCAGTATGGCAACTCTTTACGCTGGGGTTTTTTTTTTTTTTTTTTGAGTAGGACAGATTCCTACTATCACAGTGCAGGTTCTCTGAATGTTGCTAAGTGCATTCATACAGACTGCTGTCTTTGAGCTGTGTAATACCTGTAAGGTCACGCATGTTTTATTCTTCCCATATGTTAGGAGAAAGTCAAAATAACTGTATAGTGACTATAGGCTTCATTCTCCCATTTCTTTCCAGCTTGTCCCTGTTGTTTTGATTATATTTTCTTCTGGTTTTTGTAGGTGGAAGTAAATCTCCCTGCCAGCTCCTGGGACCTGCTCGCAAGCTTTCTTGTATCTCAGATTTCCTGCAGTATTTACCCCTGCATTTGCCTGACCAAGAGGAGATGCTGAGAGAGAGGCTAGCCTCCCCCGGGGCAGGTAAAGTAACTCCGATATTTGAGCAGACTGAATCCAACAAACTAGCAAAGCCTTCTGTAAAAACCTAATAACATGACAGTGTAGGTAGGTTTAAATTAAACTTTACTACCCTGAAGCCTCAGAGAGAAAGGGAAGAAAAGTGTTAGTCAAAGCAGTTTAAATACCATATACAGGTACTTATTTTGCACCCGGGGCAGTGGGGTGCTGAGTGACTTGTCCAGAGCCACAAGGAGCTGCAGTGACAATTGAACCACTGTAGTAACCACCAGGCTCCTCCTCCACTTGGAAGCTTTAGGGAAAGAATAATGGCAATGTGGAAATATACAGTATATTATTTATTATAGATAATAGTTACAAAAATTTCAGGATTACACAAAATAGATATGTTGATATCTATTTTGGTTATACTACAATACTTTCCTGAGACGAGGAGATAAAGCAGAAGCTATGTTAGGCTGTAAAGCGTGTCCGAGAGTAACCAAGTCCTTTGGCAAGCTAAGACAAATAACTGTCTAGTCCTCTGCAGTACACTTCTCCCTCCGTATTCGCTGTGAAAGGGGATTAACAGAACCGTGAATACAGAAAACCGTGAATAACTTTTTCATATGTTATTCACTGTTTTCTATTAAAAACCATTGTAACTATGGGGAAACCGCGAAAACATGGTGGGAGACCTGGTCTGTTCCTGAAGGAGAGGCAAAACACGGTGAAGAAAGTGCTGGGAATCAGTGATTTTCTCTCTAAATGCTTGGAATCAGCGATTTCTCTATGCAAGCTGATGTAATTGGGGGGGAGGAGCCAGCAAGCTAAAAACCATGAATAATTGAATCCATGAATGCTGAAACCATGAATACGGAGGGAGAAGTGTATAGAAGAAATCCCATTCTCATCCTTAGAGGTCCACAACGTCAGCGTCCAGCAGTGATGAATTGGTTCTCCAAGGACAAGCGGTCATAATATTATCACACGTGGGTGATGTCATCCGCAGAACCCAGTACGGACACTTTAGGCAGTGCCCACATAATGTGCGCACACGGGTACCTTCTCACACAACATTGGCATGCAGGACTGACAGTTCTGAGTTTTTCACAGAGACAATGAGCCGTATCTTATTTATTGAAAAACACTTTTATCCCACATATTCAAACAATCTAGGCGGGTACAAAAGTACATGCACAAATCAATACACAAACATAAAACACAATTTCTTTAAAAAAAATGCTAAAATCATATATATAAGAAAAACCCAAAAGCTAATGATTCAACAGCTCCATTGAACAGATCTCCATTTCCAAAAGCCTTCAACGACGTGTGGAAGGATAATAGCACCGGAATCTGATGTTTCTCCTCAGCACATCAAACTTTGAATACAGAGGATTTAGAATCAGAAAATAATATTAAATATTGAACTAAGGCCAGTTACTGGGCAGACTTGCACGGTCTGTGTCTGTATATGGCCATTTGGTGGAGGATGGGCTGGGGAAGGCTTCAATGGCTGGGAGGGTGTAGATGGGCTGGAGTAGGTTTTAACGGAGATTTCGGCAGTAGGAACCCAAGCACAGTACCGGGTAGAGCTTTGGATTCTTGCTCAGAAATAGCTAAGAAGAAAAAATTTAAAAAATTTAAATCGAAACAGGTTGGGCAGACTGGATGGACGATTCGGGTCTTTATCTGCCGTCATCTACTATGTTACTATGAAGTCTTTTTTTTTTTTTTGTGCCTTCCATTATAATTTTATTCTTATTTTCTTCATAATTTTTAATTTTTATTGTTTTCCAGTATTTTCTTCAAGTTTGTTTCATTTTTGGCCTCCCTTTTTTTAACCCAGAGAGTGTCGATGTTTTTCAGTACACTTCTCCCTCTGTATTCACTGTGATAGGGGATTAACAGACCTGCAAATAGAGAAAAACCGCAAATAACTTTTTCATATGTTATTCGCGGTTTTCTCTTAAAATCCATCATGAATATGGTGAAACAGCGAATAACATGGTGAGAGACCTGGCCTGTTCCTGAAGGAGAGGCAGAACACGGTGAAGGAAGTGATGGGAATCAGCAATTTTCTCTGAAAACACTTGGAATCAGCAATTTTTCTATGCAAGCTGATGAAATTTCGGGGGGAGGAGCCAGCAAGCTAAAAACCGCAATTAATTGAAACCGCAAATACAGAGGGAGAAATGTACACTTTTTACTCAAGCTGTCTGGGCCATGGAGTCTTTTGACTTTGTGTCGGCCGTTTTTCTTGCATGTCAAAGAGGTGCCAAGCGGCTTCAAGAAATGTACTCAGTGTAATCACAGAGTTTTTAATATCTGATGGATTTTAAATTTTTAATCATACTTTAAAGTTTTTCAGAAAGAAGTGCAATACATTTTAATTGCTTCAATTTTAATATTTTGTGGAAATAATTCTTACCGTAAGCACTGTAACACTTAATTGATTCTAGAATCACATCAAAAGTCATTCCATTTAGTTTTTTTACCCGTTCTTGGCTCTGCCTAATTGGATAAAGAAGTTTCTTTTATACCACCTCTCCTGGGAGTGAACACAGTCCGAGGTACTCGGCTTTATACACACAGGTTAAAGTAAAGCTTTTCAGAAGGGAGGAGCTACACTAAGGTTTGGTCTTATTGCATTTTGGATGGTAGTGAGATCTTCAGGCAGCAATGTCAGACACTTCCAAAAATAAATATAAATACGATATGTTGTTTTTTCTATTGGTAGGATAAAGCTCAGAGACATGGAGGGGTTAACATGGGGGGCAAGCCCCTAACCACCTCACCACCCAATCATTGCATGATCCTCCATTTTAAATTAAATGTGCAAAATAATGCTTTTGATAATAAAAAAAACTTGAAAACTCTTCAATATATAAGTGAAGTTATTAAAAGTGAAAAAACAACGTGGCATGTTTTGATTGCTGCTCCAGGAAACCATACAGCCAGGAATTCTAAAATCCAAGAATGGTTTGTCAGCGACGTGGGGGCAATATTGCGGAATTACTTTGGAGCAAGGAATAACGGTGGATTTTCCCACTGCAAACCTTAATGCTGCATGGTTTAAATCAGGGGTGTCCAACTTTTTGGCTTCCCTGGGCCACATTGGCTGGAAAAAATGTTTCTGGGGCCGCGCAAACACTGCAGCAAGACAGAGGAGGGAGCCGGCAAGACGGTAAGCACCCGGAGACAGCAGAGGAAAACACTGCATTTCCCTCAACCGGGGCCACACAAAATACTTCATGGGGCCGCATACGGCCCTAGGGCCGCAGGTTGGACACCCCTGGTTTAAATAGTGAGATCGAATGGAAGGCTTTTTTAGAATGCAGTTTTTGCTTTTTCTGCTAGTGTCGCTATATATTTTTTACGTTGCCAGCTGTTTTTCAGCAGGCAGTTTATTGATTGGGTAATTCACGTTTTCTACGTGCTGACGATTTAAATCCATTTTCTTCTCAGTGTTTTTGCCGTTAACCCTTTCAGGACCATAAGGATCGTAGGCCAATTTTTGTGGTTTTGACGACATTTTTATGGTAAAAAGGGCTTGCAGATGCCAAAAAATTGATTTTTTTTGTGAAATATTATTATTTTTATTTAAAAAATCAAACTTCTGGCTTATGGACAGTGTGGCAAGTGAATCTTCTCGTCAATCTGGCAACGACGCTAATGAATGAATGTCGGAACCAGTTTGTTTACATAAAGGCAGTATCATATGGAATCCGTACATATCAAATTTAGAACTGTAGACTATCCCAATCAAAATTTATAGGATTTTAAAGTTATGGGACAAATATGTCCCTTGGTCCTGAAAGGGTTAAGCAGCGATCTCAAAGAATTAACCTCTTTCAGGTATCCCCTCTGCTCTAGCCATTGTTTTAACTTGGTTTTTTGAGCATGTTTTCAAGTTTTTATTTATAGCAGTTTGATAATGTTATCGGGGGGTTTTGCCTTTTAAAAATCTCACCCGCTCTTGCTGACAAACCATTCTTGGATTTTAGAATTCCTGACTGTATGGTTTCCTGAAGTAGCAATCAAAACGTGCCACGTCAAAACCATTCATTAGTTACCGTATTTTTCGCACCAAAAAAGTGGGTGGAAAAAAGGGTGCGTCCTATGGAGCGAATAGAACTCCCTTGGCCGTTACCTTATTTCGACCGCTGCCCGCTGCCCCTGCCCGCGTAGGAAAAGCCAGGCGGGTGCAGCGATTGCACGCCGCCAGCCCAGAAGCCTTATACCCGACATCAATTCTGCCATTGGAAATACTGCTCAGTGAAATCAAGTGAAGCCACAACCCCGTTCTTAAGTAGCACCATTCCAGAGCTGATATTGTGATGTCATAATGCTTCATTCCACCAATGCCTAAGAGCCAACTTCATCAGTGATGTCACAATGGCTTGATTATTCCTTTATACGCAGTCCCCAGGTTAAGAACGAGTTACGTTTTTAAAGCTGTTCTTAAGTGGGATTTGTATGTAACTCAGAACTTTTAAGATTCTGCTCCCAGCTGACAAATGGGCCATTTGTCCCTACCAGTGTTCCCTCTAAGGCAGTGTTCTTCAACCATCGGTCCATGGACCAGTGCTGGTCCATAGAAATTTCCTGCCGGTCCACAGAGCCAACATGTGCATCAGGCCCAAAACAGTATTCTTCAACCGCTGGTCCACGGTGCGATCGATGCGGCGTTATCTTCGAGCCAGCTTCCTCTTCCTAATTGATTCAGTGCACAAAGCCACAGGCAGTGGCTCCTACGGGCATCCTGTGCCTGAACCGGAAACCTTCTCTCTGATTTTGCAACGTCAGAGGGAAGGCTTCCAGATGAGGCAAGGGACGTGCAAGGTGCAATTAGTACTATTATGGGGGCAGGGTCTGGGGTGGACATTGGGTAGAGATGGGCGGGGTCTGGCCCACGACTTAGCCCAGTGTTGTTCAATCGTTGGTCCACAGACCGATGCCGGTCCACAGAATAATTTTTTTATTTCTGCCGGTCCATAGGTGTAAAAAGGTTGAAAAACACTGCTCTAAGGTACAGCATTCACAACCACACACTGTTCTTAATGCGGCCATGTGTCATTCCTGAATCTGCTGCAGCAGAAGTGGAAGAGTCTCTGCCACTGGAAATACTGCTCAGTGAAATCAAATGAAACCACAATCCCGTTCTTAAGTAGCACCATTCCAGAGCTGATATTGTGATGTCATAATGCTTCATTCCACCAATGCCTAAGAGCCAACTTCATCAGTGATGTCACAATGGCTTGATTATTCCTTTACAGGCAGTCCCCAGGTTAAGAACGAGTTACTTCTTAAATGGGATTTGTATGTAACTCAGAACTTGTAGATTTTAAGATTCTGCTCCCAGCTGACAAAAGGAACAACTGTCCTTACCAGTGTTCCCTTTAAGGTACAGCAGGCACAACCACACACTGTTCTTAATGTGGTCATGCGTCATTCCTGAATCTACTGCAGGGGAAGTGTAGGAGTCTAGGCCACTGGAAATGCTGCTCAGTGAAATCAAATGAAGCCGTAACTGCATTCTTAAGTACGAGTCGTTCTTAAGGTGGGCATCTGTAACTTGGTAGTAGCGTGACCATGGTATATAGAATGTACTTGTATTGGGGAAGCAATTCCAGCTTCTGTGGTAGAGAAACTTCCATACAGTGGAACATAGCAGTAGCGAAATTCCTCCTTTCAAACTACACCTCCTCTGTTCTTTACTATCATCCTCTCCAACCTTCCCCAAATTAGCCCCCCAGTAAGTACCTCTACCTCCAAAGCCACCTATTTCACCTCCTCTAATACTCCCTATGTACACCCACCCACCCACCCACCCTACTAGGCATAAGATTTTTGAATTGGTAGGAAAGAAAAAATATTGAAATAGATGAGTTTGTTTAGAAAGCTAGGGGAAGGGACAGAGTGAAGGAGGTAGGGTCTGTGCTGCTCTGTCCCCACTGCCCCCAAGCTCTCCTGTGAGTCACCAGCCCTTTGTATCATGCTATAGTTCAAATAATATCTGTGGTATTGTAGTAGGTTTTAGAGATTTTTAAGACTGACTCTAAGCGCAGGACGCTTTCAGCTGCTTTAAATGATTTCTACAGCCCTCACTCCTGTTTCTCTTTCTCTCCTTCTCTAGGTTTGACAGCTGTATACAAGAATCAAGGTGTCGAGTCTTCACTGGTCTTTCAGCTGTCAGAGTCTGGAGATCTGTTCTTTCAGCCTTTGGCTCTGCAGAGGGGACAACTGGAAGAACCTGAAATAGGAGTCACACAGAGCTGTCATTCACTGCCACAGACCTCAAAGGACCAACAGAGGAGAAAGTCAAGAGCCCAAGACCTGGGCAGTGAACAGAGATACCTCTCATCGAAGAGGCTTCAGGGTGCTGGTGCAATTTTGCAGCCGGTAGATGACAATGAGCAGCAGATCTCCCTTTCTGACCTGGAGTTCTGTGAAAATGATTCAGTGTGTGCCACATCAGAGCACAGAAGTGTCTTTGGTGCAAGGGAGGGGAGCAGTGACGATGAACGGGTTTCTCTCTCTCACCTGGAGGTGGCAGTTAATGACTCAGACGACACCACATCAGAGCAACAGAGTGTCTATGAGACAAGAGAGCAGAGCAGTGACAACGAACAGGATTCTCATGACTCAGACGATGCCACATCAGAGCAGCAGAGTGTCTCTGGGACAAGAGAACAGAGCGTTGACGATGAACAGGATTCTAATGACTCAGACGATGCCACATCAGAGCAGCAGAGTGTCTCTGGGACAAGAGAGCAGAGCGTTGACGATGAACGGGATTCTAATGACTCAGACGATGCCACATCAGAGCAGCAGAGTGTCTCTGGGACAAAAGAGCAGAGCAGTGACGATGAACAGGATTCTTATGACTTGGACGATGCCACATCAGAGCAGCAGAGTGTCTCTGAGACAAGAGAGCAGAGCGTTGACGATGAACGGGATTCTAATGACTCGGACGATGCCATATCAGAGCAGGAGAGTGTCTCTGGGACAAGAGAGCAGAGCGTTGACGATGAATGGGATTCTAATGGCTCGGACAATGCCACATCAGAACAGCAGAGTGTCTATGAGACAAGAGAGCAGAGCAATGACGATGAACGGGATCATCATGACTCGGACGATGCCACATCAGAGCAGCAAAATCTCTATGAAACAAGAGAGCAGAGCAGTGACAATGAACGGGATTATCATGACTTGGACGATGCTACATCAGAGCAACAGAGTGTCTCTGGGACAAGAGAGCAGAGCAGTGACGATGAATGGGATTCTCATGACTTGGACGATGCCACATCAGAGCAACAGAGTGTCTCTGGGACAAGAGAGCAGAGCGTAGACGATGAACGGGATTCTCATGACTTGGACGATGCCACATCAGAGCAACAGAGTGTCTCTGGGACAAGAGAGCAGAGCGTTGACAATGAATGGGATTCTCATGACTTGGACGATGCCACATCAGAGCAACAGAGTGTCTCTGGGACAAGAGAGCAGAGCGTTGACGATGAACGGGATTCTCATGACTTGGACGATGCCACATCAGAGCAACAGAGTGTCTCTGGGACAAGAGAGCAGAGCGTTGACAATGAACGGGATTCTCATGACTTGGACGATGCCACATCAGAGCAACAGAGTGTGTTTGAAGCAAGAGAGCAGAGCAGTGATGATGAGCAGGTTTCTCTCTCTCACCTGGAGGTGGCAGTTAATGACTCAAATGATGCCACATCAGAGCAGCAAAGTGTTTTGGGTGCAGTGGAAGGGAGCACAGCTGTTGAGCAGTGTCATGTAGAGAGTGAGGAGATTGGGCAGAGTAAGAAGCATGCCAGCCTAAGCCCGGCCATCATTTCCTGTTGCCGACGCTGGATAAAAGCATTCTTGCAGGACCAGAAGCGACTGCAGTGCAAGAGTGCTCAACGTGCGAGAGTTCGCCCCACATTCTGTTGCCGGCGGCTTTTCAAAGTTTCTGAGCTGCAGGAGCAGGTGCAGAACAAACTGATGTATGCAGAGCTGCGGCAGCACTTTCGAGCCTGCATGAATCAGCAGCGAATAATGGGGCAGGAGGATACGGGTCCCCTGGAATTTGTGTCTCTTGCAGACCCTGTGGATCCCCTGGCCTGGACAGATGAGCTAAGCCAGCGACTCACTGCGTCTTGGGAAGGACAGTGGAGAAACTGGTGGGAGGAGAAGCTGGGATTGAATAAAAGCCAGAAGATCCAGGCCCTTCGAGAAAAAAGGCGTCGGCAGAAGCTGGCAAAGGGCAGACGCAGCCTCTCTGAAAGCTTCACCTCCTCTGCTAGCTGCAAGTCTGACCTCTTAGGCACCAGTGACTACTCACTGTTGTCAGTTGATAGCCAGGGGTTAGCAGAAAGCCCCTCTAACCTTGGCAGCTGTTCCCTGACCATCACATCCAGGGACTCATCCCAGCTAGTTTCTATTTTAAAGTGCCCTGGAAAAAATGCTGACTCTTCACAGACTGAGTCAGTACCAGCCCACAGGGAGTATTTGGAGTTGGTGGACCAGCATGTTGCACCTCAGGCTGGTGAGAGAAAGGGCACAAATCTTGTGAAATCTGTTCAGTCTGATATCTCTTTAGGGTCTTGGGGTCAGCTGGAGAATCGCTTGGTGACTGGCAGTCAGCAGAGACACATAAAAAGATCTCAGCCATTGCTGTCCTCTCAGTCTCTGCAGTCTCGGGGGATTCCCAGGGAGAGAAGGAAGATCGTGCAGGATTATTTCTCTACTCTACCCGACAGCGAGGAGCACGCAGTACATTTCTTGGGGGCCAAGAGACAGGGAAGCACACCAGCAACCCCTGCTTCTCAAGACAGGCAGGCTGAGTCCCAGCCGCAGAGGAAGAGAGCAAGAATGGGCTTCTGACTGTGTGTTTAGAAGAGCTGATGTAAAGAGATGGTCTCTCCTTTGTTCAAAGAAAGTGCCTTCCTCTGTCCTAGGTTTCATGCTAATTCTTCCTATGGTAATAAGTGGACTCGTACAATCAAAGTTGAGCCGTTGACAGGACTTAGACATGTTGGTTTTATGATCCTAACTTAGGGCTGATGTTTCTACAGCAATCAAAATAAGGCCCTAATCTGACTTCACCACTAGCTCAGCCTACTTTTAAGCACTTAGGGAAACCCAGGTTGCTCATATTTGTGTACATGGACCTAGAACACTCCCATTCATTACAAAGCATCCTCCCTATGCATGTGTTCCTCTCTCTGACTTAAGAACATAAGAATGGCCGCTGTTGGGTCAGACCAGTGGTCCATCGTGCCCAGCAGTCCGCTCATGTGGCGGCCCTTGGTCAAAGACTTGGCATCCCCCCCAGTGTGTGGCCGTCTTTCTCTGTCCTTATTACAGTAGAATCCCGATTAACCACTACTCAAGCAACCGGCAAAAAAATTGTCCCTGAAGTGGCAGCTGTTCTCAGCCATGAACCCCCCAGCTCCGAAGCAGTGGCAGCATTGGAAGTGACTTGGCAGAGGGAAGGCCTGTTTACCGGTGCTTCCTCTACTCATTGGCTGCCGCTACATCATCGGGTGAGGGAGGGAGGGGAGGGGATTGTCAGAACCATTTCTGCTGCTTGGGGAACAGAGGGAAAGAGGTTGGTGGCTGCTGTGATGCTCCGGGAACTGGAGGGAGGGCAGGTTGTTGGGTCAGGAGCACCACTTTGGATATTGTCTTAGGAGCATGGGAGACAATTTAAAATTTTTTTTTGCCAGTTAGCTGAGATTCTTCTGTATCTTGTCATTTTCCTTTCAGTAATGGAGTGATTCCTTTCCCCATGGTGATAAAGTACTTGCCTGTCCCTTCCCCTCCCCTCCCCCACATGTTCCCATTACTCTCCCCTTGATGACAGAAGCTGATCCTCCATCCTTTTCACTTCCTTTCATGAAGCGTTTCATTCTAGACCAGGAACGTTTCTAGGCCAGAGATCCTCAGACACTGCGAATATGCTGCTTTGTTCCTGCTCCCAGAATCTGAGCCTTCTCCAGCTCTGCAGGGAGCTCCCACGTTGAAATAATTCAGGAACAACATTTCAGCTTTATTTCTGGTTTAAACTTTGGCTGCTACCACTTAACTCTGGTGCATTAAATACTTGGAGAAGTTCTGTGCTGTGGGAGGTTGTCTTGTATAGATCTCTGTAAATGAAAGCCATTTAGAAGGGAGATTGTTGTATATTGTTGTGAATTCTGACAAGATTAAAAGAAAACCCTTTGCACTGTCAAGTTGTGCTGCTGGTTTCTTCTGTTCAGGACCACTGCCCTCCCCATCTGCCTTTGAATCACACCTCTCCTCACCCTATCTCCATCTCTTCCCTTGCGCTAGGGTTACCATATGACTCCAGAAAAAGGAGGACGTAAGAACATAAGAATAGCCTTCTGAGTCAGACCAATGGTCCATTAAGCCCAGTAGCCCATTCTAACGATGGCCAATCTAGGACACTAGTATCTGACCAAAGCCCAAGGAGTAGCAGTATTCCATGCTACCGATCCAGGGTAAGTAGTGGCTTCCAAAACAAAAATTACTCTCTACATTTAATAAATCTTTATAATTTTTCAAATGTGGTTCAAAATATCAATGTGATAGAATAGTTGATATCTTCAAATGAAGCCTCTCCACTTTCAGAGCTCCAATATCCAGATCCCGGGTTGCTGCCAGCTATTTAACTTCGTCAAATGAACAAGTAGGGCAAAAATCTCTCAAAAAGTGAGAGTACAGTGATCAAATAGCAGTGATGAACATCAAACAAGAACACTCTATTGAATAAAGTTCCAATTGAACAAAACTTATACAACTGATAGTGAATTAAAAAGTGTCTGAGCACTTTTTAATTCACTATAAGTTGTATAAGTTTTGTTCAATTGGAACATAAGAACATAAGCAATGCCTCTGCTGGGCCAGGCCTGAGGTCCATCTTGCCCAGCAGCAGTCCGCTCATGTGGCGGCCCAACAGGTCCAGGACCTGAGCAGTAATCCTTTATTTATACCCTTCTATTCCCTTTTCCAGCAGGAAATTGTCCAATCCTTTCTTAAATCCCAGTACTGTACTCTGCCTTATAACGTCCTCTGGAAGCGCATTCCAGGTGTCCACCACACGTTGGGTAAAGAAGAACTTCCTGGCATTTGTATTGAATCTGTCCCCTTTCAACTTTTCCGAATGCCCTCTTGTTCTTTTATTTTTTGAAAGTTTGAAGAATCTGTCCCTCTCTACTCTCTCTATGCCCCTCATGATCTTATAAGTCTCTATCATATCCCCTCTAAGTCTCCTCTTCTCCAGGGAAAAGAGACCCAGTTTCTCCAATCTCTCAGCGTATGAAAGGTTTTCCATCCCTTTATCAGACGTGTCGCTCTTCTCGAGGTCGACAGCTAAAGAATGGGGGTGGAGCCTTGATAAAGTGGTTCCTGCGAAACATGTCGGCTATGACACCCTACATGACATAGATGGTTCTACTATTGAGAACACTCGCTATTAAGCTAAGTAAAATTAGATTATATAAAGAAGATAAAATAAATCAAGCTATTTTAAGCTCTTGATAACACATAAAAATGAAAATATAGACCCAGTGACGATTTGTCACATAAAGCTCAGAACAGTGATAAGTTTGAGTTCTGAGTGGTGATGCTGAGGGCCTAAGAAGTTTGTTTAGTGCTGCCATCTCCTTAAGAGTGGCATAGAGTGATACGGGTAAGGGTAAATTAGATGCACATCTCCCTTGAGAAGCATACAGTGATATGGGGACTAAAACTATGCCAGGGTATACCTGGCAGGGCCTCCGCGTGTGCGGATCACCGGACTTGATGGACCTAGGGTCTGATCCGGAGATGGCAATTCTTATGTTCTTATGTATAGTATTCTGTCCTGACCTGAGGAAAGGGGTTAAAAAAAAATATGCCTTATTTCCATTTCCTATTTATAAACTTTTTATCAATACAGTTACAATACTACTTGATTCTACGTAAAGCAACAAAAAAAGTTTATTTCTACCTTTTGTCGTTTCTGCTTTAATCACCTTCTCTTCACTCTCTTCTTTCTATGCAGCGTTTGTCCTCACTCCCTTCCATGCAACATCTGCCCTCTCTCTTTGCCCCTTCAACTCAGCCTCTGCCCTCTCTCTACCCCATCTACTGTCCATCCTCTCTCTGTTCCTTCTATCAACTGTCCACCCTTTCTGCCCTTTCCATCCAGTGTCCGCCCTCTCTCTCTTCCATACGGCATCTTCCCTCTTTCTATGTCCCTTCAATAAACTGTATATCCAGTGCCCCTTCTCTCTTTTGTACATGATTCATTTCAGCATCACCCCCTCTCCATTTTTTTGTCTGCACCCCCCTCTCCATGCTCTGGCATCTCTCTCTTCTCCTTTCCTCCTTCCCACTCCCATGGACTGGCATCTCTATCTTTCCCTCCCCCATGGCCTGGCATCTCTCTCCTCTCCTATCTCTCCGTCCATGCTCTGGCACCTCCTCTCCTTCCTTTCCCTCTGGTCTGGCATTTGTCTCCTTAGTTTCCCTTCCCTCCCCCCATGCTCCGGCATCTCTCTCTCCTCTCCTTCTATCTCCCCCTCCATTATCTGGCATCTCTTCTCCTTCCTTTCTCTCCTTCCTTCCTTTCCCCTGGTCTGGCATCTGTCTCCTTCCCTCCCTCAACCTCCATGGTCTGGTATCGTCTTCCCTCCCTTCCTCCCACAGACTTGGCATCTCTCGTTCCTCTCCCTTCCCTGGTCTTCCTTCTCCTTCTTTCCCTCTCTCCCCAATTAGGTGCAGCAGTAGCATTTCTCTCCCCCCCTTCCCTGGTCTTCCTTCTCCCTCTTTCCCCAATTGGGTGAGGTAGTAGCATTTCTCACCCCTCCCCCCCCTTCCCTGGTCTTCCTTCTCCCTCTTTCCCCAATTGGGTGCAGCAGTAGCATTTCTTCCCCCCCCCTTCCCTGGTCTTCCTTCTCCCTCTTTCCCTCTCTCCCCAATTGGGTGCGGCAGCAGCATTTCTCTTCCCTCCTCCCCCCATGGACTTGGCATCTCTCGTTCCTCTCCCTTCCCTGGTCTTCCTTTTCCCTCTTCCATCCCTATCGCAGTGCAGCATTCAAAACTCACTGCTCCTGCTTGCTTCGGGCCTTCCTTGCTACCTGATCCCATCTACTTTCCGTTTCCGCAAAGGCAGGACCCGGCAGTGAGGAAGGCTTGAAGCAAGCAGGAGCGGTGGTTGAAGCCTCCCTATCTCCCGCCACTGCCGTACTAGCCAGCAAGTGACTTCGCCCATGCTCTGGGGCTCTAAGACTGTGCTTGCCTGCTTCGCTTTTCCCTTCCCCCTCATGATGTAACTTCCGGGTCGGGAAGCCGGCAAGCACAGTGTTAGAGCCCGGGAGCATTGGCAAAGTCACTTGTAGACTATTGTGGGAGATAGGGCAGTTGCCCTATTTTCTACCCCCTAACGCCGGGCAATTTTGGGGGAGGCCACGGCCCCTGTGCCCTCCCCCCCCCCATGTCAAAATTTTTTCCTTTCAATATTTCCTTTATCTTTGGGTAAAGAAAAAAGTGAGTAGGGACCAGATTAGAGGAGTAGGGAGGGTGTTCCAATATAGTTTGCTTTTTTTCCCTTATGATCTGGTGCAGTCATGATGACAAATCCCAAGATTTTCAGTAGATTTTCCTGTTTCTCTACCAATGGTCTGCTAGCTTCTCAGAGTCAGCCAACGATTGGGGTGTATAATTGGACAAATGTTTGCAGTGTTTTTCATCAGTTCTGCTTGTTACTGTTCCCTCTGAAAAATGTTTAATCCATCTTTACAATGCTGTTTTCTTCATGGCATTATCCCCATACACCTGGCCTAACATGCCCCTGATTTCACTTCCCCCTCAAGCTCTGGCATTGCCCTGATCTACCAAGGGGTTTGGACAACTTCACTATGGGACCTGGATGGGCCACGGTTCAAGCCATTTCTGTGGCATTTGCAGAGGCTTCTATTTCTTTGCAAAGCCCCTTTTAGGCTACGTTTCGTAGGCTCCTCCCCCCTTCACTCCGTCTCGAGCAGCCTGGGCAGAGTGAAGGGCGGGAGGCCAGTCGTCCGTCAGCGGCCACTTGCGCACGCGCAGTGCGGCCGCTCGATTCGCGCTCGAGGCACGAGCCGGCAGCAGCCCCGCCTACCGCCGTCACGCGCGAAGTCCCCGAGCGGCCGGAAGAGAGAGGCATGGCGGCGCGCGGGGTAGGCCGGGGGCTCATCGCCTGGGCTTCTGGGCTGCTGCCCCGTCGGCCTCAGCCCCGCCTCCAGCTCCAGGTAGCGGACAGGAGCCTGCCCCGAAGAGCTTCCAATCTAACTTGGTGATAGAGGGATGGGGAGGCCGAGGTGAGAGAGAGGCGTTAGGAGGCCAAAGCGCAGCCGCTCCTGTGGGCGGATCCGGGCATCCGGGTTTTACTTTCCTTGAAGGGAAATCCGGACCTTTTTCTGGAGCCCCCGAAAACGATGGGGAAGCGCTTTCTCTCCTGATTTGAGCTGCTACTATAAGCCCCAGTTAAGCTTAACCCCTCCCCCCCACCAATGTCCACGGCAGGCTCATTTCCTCCTCCTGCTGGCCCCCACCCCGAATGCCCCTCGTACATGGAAAAATAAGACATCCCCTGAAAATAAACCCCACTTAAGCTTGACCCCCCCTAATGTCCATAGCAGATCCATTTCCTCCTCCTGCTGGCCCTCACCCCGAATGCCCCTTGTACATGGAAAAATAAGACATCCCCTGAAAATAAGCCCCAGTTAAGCTAGAACCCCCCTCCCCCAATGTCCACGACAGACTCATTTCCTCCCCGACTCCACCTCGAATACCCCTTGTACATGGAAAACTAAGACATCCCCTGAAAATAAGCCCTAATGTGTCTTTTGGAGCAAAAATTAATATAAGATCCGGTCTTATTGGTGGGAAATACGGTCCTCAAACCCCCTAGCAGTTCTCTACACATCTGGTGCTGGAAACCTAGCGAAAAATGAAAAATGATCCCACCCTAATTAACATATCTGCTGGAATGATGTCAGGAGCTAACTGGGCAGCAAGAAAACCATGACAGCTCAGAATTAGGAATATCCTAAGTCATTTTGAAGGAATTCTTATCAGGATGAAAAGAGCTCAGCAGTCAGTTACAACGCAACAAACCATTAACAAAAGCAATCCAGTCAGCAATCTCTTTCACTGGTCGCAAAAACCTATATTTATGGTGCATTTTCTTTTTTTTTTAACAGCGTGCACAAATTCCATCTAAAAATATACTTGAAATATCCACTGAACACTTACCAGAAAAATAGAAATCCCAATAGAGGCCAATAGTTTCATTCACTGTTGGCTTCTTCAGGGGACAAAATAATTTCCTAAAATCAAATCCAAACCATTACTTAATATATCTCACAACTTAGTTTTTCCTAAGAGAGACGCATGCACATTGTCTTTAAAAACTACATTAATTTTTATAATATCTCAGAACTTTTCGATGATATTCATCACTCTCCCACTATTGGAAAAATATTTTAAAATACATGTAATTGTTTCTTCACCTTTACTCGTGATCTTATCTTTCAGCAACAAGTATCTCATTGTATTTAGCTGTTTTCTAAGGGGTCCTTTTACTAAGGCGCACTAGCCATTTTGACGCACACTAGACGCTAATTCGTCCATAGGATATAATGGACACATTAGCATTTAGTGTGCATTAAAACAGATAGCGCACCTTAGTAAAAGGACCCCTAAGTGTTGATCACTTTCTCTGGGCTGAAGTTCCATCTATGTCAGTGGTCTCAAACTCAAACCCTTTGCAGGGCCACATTTTGGGTTTGTAGGTACTTGGAGGGCCTCAGAAAAAAATTTTGCATGAGGTAAAACTCTTTATAGTTTATAAATCTTTTCTTGCATCCATCTTTGGCATTAACTTAACATTCAATTTTTCTGCTTTCTTATCAAAATCTACTTTGCCATGTCTTCCCTTCCTATCTTTCTCTCCTTCCCTCCCTATTTCCATGGTCTGACATCTCTCTCCTTCCTTCCTCTCCCTCCCTCCTTCCTTTCTTTCCCCTGGTCTGGCATCTGTCTCCTTCTCTCCCCCCCCATGCCCTAGCATCTCTCCCTCCCCCTCCATGGTCCGGTTTCTCTTTCCTTCTCTCTCATGGACTTGGCATCTCTCCTTCCTCTCCTCTCCATGGTTTTCCATCTCTCTCCTTCCCTCTCTCTCCACAATTGGGTGCAGCAGCAACAGCATTTCTCTTTCCCCTCACCCCTCCCTCCCGTGTGCAGCAGCAGCATTTCAGTACTGTTTAGTTTCTGGCCAGCTCCCTTGCTGCACTTGTTTTTCCTTCAAAGCCATGGGCGGCAGCAGCTCCTCACGAGATCTGCGCCTGCGTCAGAAGCCTTCTCGGCTTTCAACGCAGGTGCGGATTGCGTGAGGAGCCACCACTATCTCTCGCAGATTTGAAGGAAAAACAAGTGCAGCAAGGGAGCCGGCCAGAAACTAAACACGCCATCATTGTGTCCAGGCTGCGGGCCACAACAGTACCTGGGAGGCCACATGTGGCCCGCAGGCTGCGAGTTTGAGACTGCTGATCTATGCTGTCGGTTAAGTTTTATTACAGATTGTGTTAGCATAGTAATGAAACATACTGTCACACTTTGTATAATTTGAATATTTTTACTGCTCAAAAACCGGCTATTGCTTAATGTTTGATTTATTCATGCTGTACACCTCCTTGAGGGAATTTCTTCAAAAAGGCAGAAAATAAATTCTAATTAATAATAATAAAATTTGAAAAAGAGTTTAAAGGGTACGAGAAACCTACTGACAAAAACACAATTTACAAAACAGAAGCTGCCAACCTGTATTGTTAAAGAACAGTTTTCTTATTCACAGTTCCTGAGGAAGGATGATAAGGTATTCAGACAACAGAGTAACATAAGGGTCCCGTTTTAGCGTATGCTAATGCATCCATAGACTATGATGGACATGCTAGCGTTTAGCGTCCGTTAAACAGCTAGCACACCTTAGTAAAAGGACCCCATAGTAAATGATGGCAGATAAAGTCCCGAATGGTCCATCCAGTCTGCCCAACCTTGCCCTCTCTTTAAATTACTGAATTAATTTATATTTTCCTTCTTAGCTCTTTCTGGGCCAGAACCCAAAGCTCTGAAGTGTGCTTAGGTTCCATCTACTGAAGTCTCCATCAAAGCTCATTGCATCCCAGCCGTCGAAGCTCTCCCTAGCCCATCCTCAACCAAATGGCCATATATGGGACACAGACCGTTCGAGTCTGCCCAGTACTGGCCTTAGTTCCTTCAATTGTTAACCACTTATGTAATTATAGGTGGTTTAGAAATTTTAGAAAAAAATAAATATATATATACCCAAGCACAAAAATTAAAAAGCAAGTTTTAGCCCAGAGATTATCCAGATAAGTTGAACAACACTTATTAAAGAGCTAAATACAATGCTAGCGATTTATTTTAGATATATTAGTGATAAGAAGAAGTGCAAAAGTGCATTGTGAGACTCAAAGGTGAAGGGGAGGAATATGTAGAAGATGATAAAGAAAAGGCCAAATTGCTTAACAGATATTTCTGCTCTGTGTTCACGGCTGAAGCGCTGGGAGTGGGACCACAGAAGACAAACGTGAATAGGGATGGAGGAGTAATAGACCCCGATTGATTTTCAGAGAGTTGTGTTCATGAGCAGCTAGCTAAAATAAAGATAGATAAAGCAATGGGGTCTGATGGTGTATATCCGAGGGTGCTGAAGGAACTGACCTTTTCAACGAGTCTCTAGAGTCAGGAGTGGTACCGGAGGACTGGAGAAGTACGGATGTGGTCCCTCTCCACAAAAGTGGAAGTAAGGAAGAAGTAGGGAATTACAGGCCAGTAAGTCTGACTTCTGTGAAAAGCAAATTAATGGAAATGTTTTTAAAACAGAGAATAGTGAAGTTTCTGGAAACCTGTGGATTACAGGACCGGAGGCAACATGGATTCACTAGAAGTAGACAAATCTGATCAATTTCTTTGACTGGGTGACTAGAGAATTGGATAGAGAATGTGTGCTAGATGTGGTGTATTTAGATTTTAGCAAAGCCTTTGACAGTGTTCCACACTGAGTGCCCTCAGGATGGGTCCCAAAATGACAGGCTGGGTCAGGAACTGGTTGAGTGGAAGGGGAGAGAGGTTATTGATCAATGGAGATCGCTCTGAGGTGGGATGTTACCAGTGTTGTGCCTCATGGTTCTGTTCTTGGGTTTGCTGAAGGGTTGTCGGGTAAGATTTGCCTCTTTGCGGATGATATAAAAATCTGCAATAGAAGTAGACACATCGGCTGGTGTGAATAACATGAAGACCTGGCGAAGCTTGAAGAAAGATCTGAAATTTGGCAGCTAAAATTTAATGCTAAGAAATGCAAGGTCATGCATTTGTGCTGCAAAAACCAGAGTGAACAGTACAGATTAGGGAGTGAATAATAATAATAACGGTTTATATACCGCAGTACCGTGAAGTTCTATGCGGTTTACAAAAGATTCGAAGAAGGATACAAATTGATTGAACTTAAAAGAGGTGAAAGATAGTAGTTAATAGGTCAAGAGAACCGTTATTGAGGAGAAAGAGATGTATGGGTCAGCTGTCTAGATACTTCAGGAACAGATGTGTTTTTAGGCGCTTCCTGAATTCCTCATAAGTAGCGGGCAAAAACAATTGTTCTAGAAGAGATTATGTGTATGACAGAAGAGTGGGACTTGGGTATGACTATATGTGATGATCTTAAGGTGACCAAACAGGTTGAAAAGGTGACGGCAAACGCTTGAAGGATGCTAAGTTGCATAGGGCTTGTAGGAAAAAGGAGGTATTGATGCCCCTGTTTAAGACTTTGGTGAGACCTCATTTAGAATATTGTGTACAATTCTGGAGGCCAAACCTTCAAAAAGATATAAAAAGGATGGAGTCGGTCCAGAGGAAGGCTACTAAAATGGTATGTGGTCTTCATCATAAGGCATATGGGGACAGACTTAAAGATCTCAATCTGTATACTTTGGAGGAAAGGCAGGAGAGGGGAGATATGATAGAGACTTTTAAATACTTATGTGATGTAAATACTCATGAGACGAGTCTTTCATTTGAAAGGAAACTGCAACGAGAGGGCATAGGATGAAGTTAAGAGGTGATAGGCTCCGGAGTAATCTAAGGAAATACTTTTTTACAGAAAGGGTGGTAGATGCGTGGAACAGTCTCCTGGAAGAGGTGGTGGAGACAGAGACTGTGTCTGAATTTAAGAGGGCCTGAGATAGGCATGTGGGATCTCTTGGAGAGAGAAAGAGATAATGTTTACTGTGGATGGGCAGAATAGATGGGCCATTTGGCCTTTATCTGCCATCATGTTTCTATTGTTAAAAGATGAAGGACTGATTGAAAAGTAATGAGACTGCCTCTGTTTTTCTTTCCAAGACGTAGATTTGGCAACACTGTGCCAGTTCTTGTGAAGCTCATACATCGGATTTTCTGAACCTGCAGTTGGACTGACGTAGTCTTCATTGTTGGGCTACAGCGAGAGGAAGAACTTTGTACATTTCATTATGGCAGATGAGGAAGACATTTTTGTGAGAGTATGCCAGAGGTGTGTGATTGAGTTTTGTGTTATACTTGAAATGTTAGGACAAGCATATGAAGGTGAAACAATTAGCTGTGCTGCACTATTTCGGAGGTGGAAGCCCTTCAAGACATGTCATCCATCCACTTATATATAAAGACAAACTGCAGTCGTTACAGCATGATGGCTGAAACGTCAGTTTATACCTGCGAGACCCGGAAACCTGCAACAAGCATAATACCAGCTGCGGAAACCCCGAGAGAACAGTTTGAATACAGGTTTTCTGCAAGTATTACGATCTATCACAGGAACATCAGCATTGCAATGGTATGATTTTTTTTGTTTGTTTGTTTATTTTGATCAAAATATAACATAATACTTTCCATAGAAAAGCATAAAATACAAACCGATGATAACATTATCAAAAAAAACCATATTCAATGCTTTAAACATATAGTTAGATATAACATTTCCACTCCCCTCCCTCCCCTTCCCAAGGAGCCTGGAATTAATCTAAAGGGAAAAAAACATTTCATAAGGACAGGATAATATGCATAATATCCTTATTTCACCCTCTTAATCCTACCCCATATCCTCCTCCACTTCAATATATTTCCCCTACAAATCTTTAAATTGTAACCACCGGTTTGTTAAAAGAGCTGATAATCTATATTTTTCACAGACTATTCCTAAAAGAGCCCTCATATCTCTTAATTTAGGAGCAATGGGATTACGTCACTGCTGAGCCAGTTAATCGGGCAGCTATAAATGCCAGATCCATAAGTTTAGATTGAGGGGATGGCAATCCCTCAACCCCCACTACCAATAATGCCCTTTCAACTTTCATGTCCACAGGGATCTGAATTAATCTGCTCACATACTGAAACACCTGTTCCCAATACCTCTGAAGAACTTGACATTCTCACCAGATATGATAGAACGTGCCTCTTTCAGTGCACCCCCTCCAACAACCATCATTTTTCCCCTTTTACATATTTACTAATTAAAACCGGGGTAACAACTACAGACAATTCAGAATACAGCTCTGAGACTCGTCTATTCATTGAAAAAACATGATCACATTACTGAGGCATTCATCAATTCTCATTGGCTTCCAATCCAGGAAAGAATACAATTTAAATTCTACTGTATACTATTTAAAACTATAAATGGAGACAGCCCAACCTACTTAAACGACCGCCTCATCCAAACCACCTCTACCAGGCATAGAAAAACACACACCCCATTCACTTACCCCCCAATCAAAGAAGTAAAACGGAAAAAACTATACAACGGACTACTGGCCACTCAGGCAGCGAAGATAGACAACCAAGTCTCCAACCTATTGACAACAACCCCAGACTACAAGATGTTCAGAAAGGACATAAAAACTATACTCTTCAAGAAATCCCTTAATAAAGCTTAATACCATGATAAAGCTTAACCCCCCCTCTTACCATCCCCTCCCTAACCCCAGATCCTACTTTTCCCTCTCTTGGAAACCTTCTCTGATCTAACGTTGTAACCCTTCTTCCATAACTCTTTTTGTAATCTGCTTTGAACCGAAAGGTAATGGCGGAATAGAAATCTGTAATGTAATGCAATATATCAACGCACTAAAAGTTTGAGCATTTTCCACCAAAATAGAAGCTCTAGCTGGGTATGATGGTTTAAATGCAGGAAATTCTGTCATTGAGCACAGCACCATGTTGAGCAGCTTTAAGCCAGACAGAGCCACTTTGATTTGACCATAAGAACAAACAGTTTAAGTGGTCAGATCTAGAATGTGCACATGTATAACCAATGGTTTGGGTTTGATTTTAGGAATGAGCAAAGAGTGGAAAAGTTTGTGTCCTGGAGAAGCCACAGCGAAACGGTTGTCCTCCACTGGGACTTCTGTTTTTTGACAAGTGTTTAGTGGATATTTGAGTATATTTTTAGGTAGAATTTGTGCATTATGTAAAAAAATATATCAGAAAATAGAGGAAGTTTTTGAGACCAGTGAAAGAAGAGAGTCATAATGGGTTGAATGTGTTATTGGTCACAGTATGTGACTGTTCTTTGCTGAACTCTTTTCATCCTGATAATAATTTCTTAAAAATTGCTTAGCGTTTTCATAATCCGGAGCTGTAGTTGTTTTGCTGTTATGACAGTTTGAGTTTTAGGTCGTTTCCCTGAGTAGTGTTAATGCGAGCACTTACAGTGCCAGAACTGGTTCAGTGTTTTTGAAAGACGCACAAAGTGCCTGTTTTTGCATTTTCTGGAATAAAAGAGCAAGTGCCTGCAGCATTTGAAGAAGGTGTGAGAACTGATGGGGGGTGGGAGAGGCTGAGGGAGAAGAGTGGGAGAAGGGAAGGGATCTGGAGACAGATACTGGAAATGGGAAAACCTTACAGGATTTGATGTCTTGCCTCACCAACAGTACATAATTATCCACGAAGGGGGTTGGAGGCTCTCATGAGTCGGGGAGTGGTGGAGGTTGATGCTGGGGGTGGCAGGGAGGTGGAGGTAGTAGAAGGGGAAGCTGGGGAGAAAATAAGTTGCCACTGAAAGACTTTGAGCCATGGAATGGAATTCACCTAAAAAGCAAATAGACCGATAAACTCCTACAATTTGAATCTCAGCCTCAAAAATAAACTTTTAAAATTTCAGAAGCCCTGAGTCTAATTTCCTGCAGTGGTCGATGAGAGCTGCTCTTTCCGCTGGCCTCTACTGCTGTCTTTTCTTTCCATACCAGAGATGGGCGTCCAGCTTGGGAGGTCCTGATGACGAGGTGTCCAAGGCTAAGCAGGCCGACAGAGCCCGGAGGATCTGTGGGACGCAATCCCCCACCATCTTTTCCAAAATCATTGACCGCACCATCCCTGCTGATATTATCTATGAAGATGAAAAGGTAAACATGGGTGGTATGCAAGGGGGGGCTTCATTGAGGGACATGGATGAAAGAAGGTGTTGGTGTAAGTTTATCTGAATACATCACTGTTCTGTTATCCCAGTACTTCCTGTATTTGATTCATTCACATCAATATAAAAAAAACATTGATGCTGTTTTGAGCAAGGTATCGGTGGGACCCATTTCTAGATCTATGAGTTCAGTTACCCAGGTTTAGGGCTACTACTATTAATCATTTCCATAATGCACAGCTCTGTATACATTATATGTGGGTACTATATCTGTCTCTATCGAGCTAACAAGCAACCTTGAAAAAGTGGGCTTTTAGTCTGGACTTAGATACTGCCAGGGACAGGGTTTGACAGACCGACTTATTTGATGTTTGTGTGGAACACTGACAATGGCTTTGCTATAATCTAAATACACCACATCTACCGCATAACCTCTATCAAATTCTCTGGTCACCCAGTCAAAGAAATTGATTGGATTTGTCTGACAGGTCAAGACCTGCCTCTAGTGAATCCATGTTGCTTCCGGACCAACAATCCAAGGATTCCAGAAACATCACTATTCTCTGTTTTAAAAGCGTTTCCGTTAATTACCATAGAGTGAGACTTACCGGCCTTTAGTTTCCTACTTCTTCCTTACTTCCACTTCTGGTACTACTCCTGATGCTAGAGAAACATTGAAAAGGTCAGTCAGAGGAGCCACCAGAACTTCCCTAACTTCCTTCAGCACCCTTGGAGGTACACCATCCAGCCCTTCCCTCGTAATCTTGGTTATACTCCATCCGGTCCTATCGCTTTGTCCACCTTTAATTTAGCTAGCTCCTCACGAACACAATGCTCGTGTTTGTCTTCTGCGGTCCCACTCCCGGCGCTTCAGCTGTGAACACAGAACAGAAATATTTGTTAAGCAATTTGACCTTTTCTTTATCAGCTTCTACATATTCCTCCCCTTCACCCTTGAGTCTCACAGTGCCACTTTTGCACTTCTTTCAATCACTAATATATGTAAAAAATGTCTTGTCTCCCTATTTTACCGTGTCAGCTATTTTTTCTTCCATTTGCGCTTTCCTGGCTGCACGACCAACCTCACTTAACTTTTCCAGATATTTTTGCCTGTCTTCCTCTTTCTGCAATCTTTTGTAGTTTATGAAAGCTAACCTCTGATTCCTTACCTTCTCAGCTACTACTTTTAAGATCCAAAGCAGCCTTCTTTTCCTCTTACTTTTACTTGCCTCACAAAAAGTTTTGTCACACACCACATTTCCACTCCTTCTAGTCATTCCCATCCAAACAATTCCTTGAAGTAATCTCCCATCCCCCAATAGAAACCTGGATGTAGGACCACAGATTAAAAATAAACACAGAAAAAACACAGTTCCTATTAACAGAGAATGATTTTAAAAAATACCTACAGCAACCAACATAAAAATTAACTTCCTATCTTACCTACTAAAACCCGCCCCGGCTCTGTTCAATTACAGATCAACAATGTTGTCTGAAAATCCTTTATCATAATGTGTAACCTAAGACACACATGCAAATTTTTTAAAGAGCCACAAATTTGTCCCCTAGTACAATCCCTAATCTTGGGAATGCTGGATTTTTGCAATATCTTGTACCTACTCTGTCCAGCATCAAAGATAACAGTTGCAAACTATACAAAATACAGCGCTAAGATTAATCTTCTCCATGAACAAATATGACCACATAACACCAGCCTAGCTAAAAACCTCACTGGTTCCCTGTGAAAGCTGAATTGTATTCAAATTCTTTTACCTGTTGTTTAAAGCACTACAGGGCTATGTCCCAATTTACCTGAGCAATAGACTCTTACTGAAAGAAGGAAAAAGTCCTCGGAGAAACATGAATCGCTTTACTTACCCCTCAACCAAAACAATAAAAAGCTAAAAAAGTTAGAAGGCCTACTGTCATTCCAAACAGCAAAACTAGATAAAGATGTCGTCAGAATCTTAGGTGCCATATTGGATTCTATAATATTCCGGAGAGAAATCAAAATGTTGTTATTTAGGAAATATGTCTTGTAATGCTAATCCAATGTCCGTCTAATAAGCTTTGAAATGTAATTCCCTAGAAATGTCCAGATGCCTCTCATTGTAATCCGCCTTCAACTGAAATGTTAAGGCAGACTAGAAGTGAATAAATGTAATGTGATATGGGCAAAAGAGACTTATAAGACCTTTAAGGTAGAGAGTTGCCCACCCGTCCCTGCCAAAGTCCCACCCGTCCCCGTGAGGTCTCCCACCCGTCCCCGCGAGGAATCCCTCCGTCCCCACCCGTCCCCGCGAGGAATCCCCTACGTCCCCGCGAGGAATCCCCTACGTCCCCGCCCGTCCCTATAAACTACAGAAATAGTTATTTCATTTAATTATGCTACTGAATTAAAGGCTCTGGTAGAAACCCATTTAAAAATAAGCAAAAAGACTTTATTAATTTGGAAATATTAATTGGGAAGAATACATACTTTGTAAACGGGTTTCTACCAGAGCCTCTAATGTTTATAAATTTTTATCAACACAACTAATATACCACTTTATCCTTAAGCAAAAAAAAAAAAAAGACTTTTTTTCCTACCTTTATTGCCTGGTGCTTTCTTCATGTTCTCATTCAATTCCTTCCATCCACTGCCTCTCTTCTCGCTGTGTCTTCCATTTGCTCTGTTACTGTGCCTCTCCCTTTCTCCCCCCTCCCAAATTGGTCTGGCACCCATCTTTTTCCCTCCGCTCCCCCCATAGTCTGGCACCTCTGTCTTCTTCCCTGCCAGCGTCTTCTTCCCATTCCCTCTTCCCCATTTCCTTTCAGTGTCCTTCTCCCTCACCATCTTCCCCATGTCCTGTCAGGCAGCATCCTTCTCCCCCCTCTGCCTTCCCCATGTCCTTTCAGCGTCCTTCTCCCCCCTCTGTCTTCCCCATGTCCTTTCAGCGGCCTTCTCCCCCCTCTGTCTTCCCCATGTCCTTTCAGCGGCCTTCTCCACCCCTGTTTTCCCCATGTCCTTTCAGTGGCATTCTCCACCCCTTTGTCTTCCCCAGTGCTTTCAGGGTCCTTCCCCCCCCCTCCTCCCGTTTACCCCATGTCCTTTCAGCGTTCTTTTCCACCCCTTTGTCTTCCCCAGTGCTTTCAGCGGCCTTCTCCCCCCTTAAGCGTCTTTTCTTCTCCACTCCACCTTTCCTCCCTCCCTGCCTCTACCTTTGTGGCGCTTTTGCACCCGACCGACAACAGAACAGGCCCGGTCGGACAAATCTCCCTGTCCTGTAGCCGCGAATCTAAATTACCTTCTTACAGCAGCTGGAGTAGTGAAGCTGCTGTAAGAGGTAATTTAGATTCGCGGCTACAGGGCAGGGAGATTTGTCGGCCGGGCCTGTTGTCGGTCGATCGGGGGACCTGACCGGCTGTGCACATTCTCCGGGGCGGACCGCCCCCTCCCCCCTCTTTCGTACGCCATTGCCTTCTCCCTACCTGCCCTGCCGCACACAGCCGACCGGAAGTCTTCCTGATGTCAGCGCTGACGTCGGAGGAAGGGAGGGCTTTGCTTAAGTCCTCCCTCCGACGTCAGCGCTGACATCGGGAAGATTTCCGTTCGGCTGTGTGCTGCGACAGGGCAGGTAAGGAGAAGGAGACTACCCTCGCGGCTCGAGTGCACTGCGATCCAACCCCGCAGGAACCCTGCGACCCTCGGAGGCGTCCCCACGGGATCCCCGCGACCCTAGGGGGCATCCCCAGGGGATCCCCGTGACCCAAAGGGGGAACCCGCGGGTCCCGCGGGATTCCAGTCATCCCCGTTCCCGTGCAGCTCTCTACTTTAAGGTTCAATTTAAAACCTATTTTTTCATGCAGGCCTTTGGATTGTACTTGGATTCTATGTGAGGATGGTTCTTTGAGTTTTCAGCTTCCCTGTAGCCATGGGGTCATTTCTCTTTATTTATTATGTGTTATAAATCACTTTGACCTTTTTTTGATAAGGTGATATAGTAAATCTGATTAATCTGTAAACAGGGAATACATTACATTACATTAGTGATTTCTATTCCGCTTGTACCTTGCGGTTCAAAGCGGATTACATTGGAAGAGAGCTGGACATTTCCAGGAGGTTGCATTACATTGGAAAATTGCTGGTACAGGTTACGTATTGAGGTTTCAGGTTACATTACATTGGAAAATATCAGGCTTCATTGCATTGGTAGATAGCTGGTTACAGATTACATATTGAGGTTTTCAGGATATATTACCCTAGAAGATATTAGGTTTCAGGTTACTTTTGGGGACGTTGAAGAGATGATACCAGAGGAGTAGGCAATACGTGGGAAATTACAGAGGGGATCGGAATACTGCCGTCACTATCCTTTTCCCCTTCACCCAATGTTTTTTTTATTCTTAATAAGAGCTTGCTCAATAGTGGACGGTGATAACGTGCAAGTAATCTTTCAAGTCTTTCTGCTCTTGCTGTTGACATGCCTTATCTTCCCTGCTTTGCTGATATCCTTCAAAGATACCGTGTTCCAAACTATGCATTTTTGAGCTAATCCTTTTGAGTTAAAACTCTTAAGATGAATTCTGAAATGGATGGTAAGCCTTTGTCTAGCATGTGTGTGGAGCCTGATAACATTTTTAATTCATTTTAATATTTTAGCAGAGGCAAGCTAAGACCAACGTACAACGGTAATACAATAGTCCAGGTGCAACACAACTAAGATACGAAGGAGCAGGTTGCATGTGGTAGAAAACTGGAACACTCTTCCGGAGTCTGTCATAGAGGAAAACACCCTCCAGGGATTCAAGACAAAGTTAGACAAGTTCCTGCTGAACAAGGACGTACGCTGATAGGGCTAGTCTCGGTTAGGGCGCTGGTCTTTGACTGGACGGCCGTCATGTGAGTGGACTGCTGGGCATGATGGACCACTGGTTTGACCCAGCAGCGGCAATTCTTATGTGGCTAGTAGCCCCCTGTTCATCTCTGAGAGCTAAAGCGACTCTGGTGTTCTTAATCTCTTTAGGTCTCCATACTAGGGGGGCATAGGTATGGTTACCAGACATCTGGATTTACTTGGACATGTCCTCTTTTTAGAGGACTGTCTGGACGTCTTTCTAACCTGTAAGGAGTTTGTCTGGGTTTTTGGCTTGGTACTGTAACTGGGAGGGCCTCCAAGCATGGTTGAAGGCCAGCCAGTTCAATTCCTACACTGCAATCTTTAGCTGCTGATGGCTTTAAGGAGTTCATGGTGCAAGGGGTGCCCAAAATATTCTTAATACACGTTGAAATAAACAGAGAAATATTCATGCATAAGAGTAGATCAGTGAAGACGAACATGCTGCTAGCATAATTAAAGAGTGTGACAAAAGAAGCCATTAAAATGGGAAGCGGAGTAAAATAAAAATTAGGAAAGGGTAAGAGGCAAGTTAGAAGGAAAACTTTAAATGGACACGACAAGGGAGAATTTGAGAAGAAGCCAAAGAGACATTCAAAGCAAACACATGTGAGTTGGTTGAACTACTAAGAGACTGAGGCATAAAGGACATAGGAAGAACCATACTGGGTCAGACCAATGGTCCAACTAGCCCAGTATCCTGTTTCCAACAGTAGCCAACCCAGGTCCCAAGTACCAGACAGAAACCCAAAGAGCAGCAACATTCCAGAGCTGAGACTGTGGTGTCATAATGCCTCATTCCACCAATGCCTAAGAGCCAACCTCATCAGTGATGACACAATGGCTCGATTGTCCTGTACTTGGCTCACATAAGAACGTAAAAATTGCCATACTGGGACAGACCGAAGGCCCATCAAGCCCAGTATTCTGTTTTCAGCAGCGGCCATTCCAAGTAACAAGTACTTGGCAGAAACCCAAAGAGTAGCAGCATTCCCTGCTACTGATCTCAGGGAAGTAATGGCTTTCCCTAAATCTGTCTCAATAGCAGACATGGGGGAAGCCAAGGACCACAAGTTCATAGCAGAAAAGCTAAATGAATGATCTGGTTCAGTCTCCTGAATAAAATGTCAGCAATGCCCCTAGGAACATCTTTCACTCTTTGAAGAGAATGACTCGGAGGAACTGAAGTGCATCACTGAACGTCACTGAGCATCGAGATGGACTCTGCAGTCTAAACCTCTGTTACTGTATAACCTGGGAGATGTAGCAGAGCAAAGTGAAAACTAAAGCGTAACAGATCAGTAGTTATCAGATGGTTTTCACCCAGGAGGTCTGAAACTCCTCCAGGCCTCTTAAAGGTCATTTGTAACATAAGAACAGCCAAAGGTCCAACTAGCCTAATTTACTGTTTTCATCAGTGGTCAATCCAGGTCACAAGTACCTGGCAGAAACCCAAATAGTAGTAACATTCCAGAACCTCAAAGATTAGTAAGATTCCAGAATCTGAAAGAGTAGCAAGATTCCAGGCAGAATCTCAAACAATAGGAGAAGATTCCAAATAGAATCTCATGCATTGCATGCTACTGATTCCAGGGCAAATAGTGGCTTCCCCCAAGTAATCTATATGAACATAAGAGCAGCCATCCTGGGTCAAACAAATGGTCCAATTAGCCTAGGTTACTGTTTCCAACAGTGGCCAATACAGATCACAAGTACCTGGCAGAAACCCAAATAGTAGTAACATTCCATTCAGAATCCCAAAGAATAACAAGATTCTGGAATCCTCAGAATTAGCAAGATTCTATGCTACTGATCCCAAGGCAAGCAATGGCTTTCCCCATGTCTGTCTCAATAGCATGTCCAAACCTTTCTCAAACCCAGCTACGCAAACCACTGTAACCACATCCTCTGGCAATGACTTCCAGAGCTTAACTCTTCTTTCCTCCTATTTGTTTTAAAAGTATTTCCCTGTTTTTGTACTTTTTGAAAAGATGAAAAATCTCTTTACTTTTACCTGTTCTACACTATTCAGGATCCCATCCAATTTTTGGTTTTATATACCGATTCATTCCTCCAACAGGGCTGGACTCGGTTAACAAAATATTCACAAAACATGTAAAGAGTTGGACAAGACCTCAGTTTCTATAATCGTTAGTTTGAAGCAGAGGAATCAGTCAGCAATTTCTGAAATAAGTAAGTTTTCAGCACTTTCCGAAAGATTGATAAATGAGAAAGAGGTCTGACTTCAGAAGGAAGCTCATTCCAAATCTTTGCAAATAAAGTAAAGGATAAGCAAAAATTAACCATAGTTTTAATTCTCTTAACAGTGGGAGAACCAAGTTTATATTTCTTAGAGCTCCTGAAGTTAGATGATTTACGAGAATTAAAGGAAACAGGAACCAAAGGGGGAAAGATCCCATACAAGATTTTAAATATCACAGTAGCACATTTAAACTGAATCCTCCAATAGACTGGGAGCCAGTAAAGTGTTCTGAACAGAGGTTTACTAAATATAAATTTCCTTAGCAACAGCAGCAGATGAATCCAGAGACCAATGGGATAGCACACATCTACCAGCAGGTGGAGATAGAGAAACTGATTAACAGGTGGTCCTATTGTCTGGCACGCCTCCTGCATCTCCAGTATGCTCTATCTCCCAGTAGGTGATGGTCGCTGTTCAACTATTTCCTGGATTCTAGCTGTGACTGGAACTTTATTTTCCCCTGTTGAAGTTTCTCTTCAGTGGGACAACATTTATATTTCTCCTGTTGAGGTTTCTCTTCAGTGAGACAGGAGTGTCCAGCTGAACGGTGCCGGCTTTAGGGGTTACACCTGGGCACCCCCAGGTCCTTGCCTCACCCTCCCTCCATTGATAGAGGGTCTGACTGGGTCTCCGTTTTTCTTCTTTCCCTTCACTGTTAAAAAAAAAAAAAAAAGGGGGAGACCACTGTTACTACATTCTGCCCTGTTAGTGCTGCACTACCAGCACTTACTGGCATCAACCGGTCCTAACAATAAGCTTGTGAGTATGTATGTGTTATTACTGTTGTTTGAACTTCAGGTTCTGTTTGGGAGTATTAGTGATGCAGGTTCGATCAACGTCCGTTTAAGGACTGGATATTTTATTAATGCTAAGTTTTATGACAAATCTGTTGAGGGAGCCAGGACCTTCCCGCCCTTTGCATGCACGCGCTTGGTTTCCTTGTTTGGTTACAGCACGGCAGCAGCGGTGCAATTTCATGCTCGCACTTGTTCTCCTTTTGGGTTTCAGTGCAGTGGTCATATTTCTTACCGAGGCTCACTTTCATCGGTGTTTGTCGTGGCCATGTGCAGCTAATTGTGCAGGTGCCGGTTTATAGCAGCGCGCTTGAGATGGGACATGTTTTTCCAGTGCTGTAGGAAGCACCGTTTCTATGTAGGCTGCGGCAGTGTAAATTTTGCGGGGGTTGACTCTGATTATGTTTCTAAGAGCGTTGATGCAGCTGCCACGTTTCAGCATGAATCAGGCGCGCACTTGGGTCTCCGGCGATGGCAGGAGAGCTGCAGCGTTCCGGTAGTTTATTTTCCAGCTGACTTTGGTCAGGGTATGCCGCGGTTTCTATCTTTTCCGGTTCAGGCAAGCTTGGGCAGATCTATATTTCTGTGTGTGTGTTTCCTGCTGTATCCACTTGAAGGAAGCTGCTAGTTTAATCGGACTCTAGGGTTAGCCCTCAAGAAGCTTAACAGAGAGACTCTGACCTGTGCTAGGTCACCCAGTCTCGGTTTATCTCTGGACTGGGTCGACATAAGGCAAATCACGACACAGTGATATAAGCAGAAAGATAGTACCCTGTATTTCACACGGGTATCTCGTCGTCTCTCTTGGGGTCCCTGCAGATTGTTCCTTTGTCTGTTGGTAACTGTCCTTCTTATTTGGACCTCTGTGCTGCGCTGCATGTGTCTGGTAGTGGCATAGAATTTATGCCTAAAGGTAGTACAAACAGTTTCCAAGTTCGGGGTGTCTCTATGGGTATAATGACACTTCGCATCTTCCTGCGGCCAGGACTCTCTTTCTCTATTTCTAGGGGGGCCTGGACTTCAGATTTCCATGCTTATCACACTGGTTTCTCCTGTCGCCATCTTCTCATGGCACATACTAGACGGAATCCCCAACCAGACAGGAAGGGCTGTACAGCTCCTTCTAGCCAGGAGCAGGTTACCTATTCTGTCAAATTCGCTGAGGAGCACACACTATGTGGCTGTTAGACTTTAGCAATGTGAGCTTTGTCTGATACCTATTAAGATGCAGTTGTTTCCCACGGGGGCGGTAGATGCAGCATATAGATTGCGTCTAGTACGTATTCACTTTAAAGGACATAAGTTTTTTCGCTAATGTTGCATGGAGTTAGTACTGTTTTCATGGTTCCAGTATACTCCTCTTTACATTGCGAATCTGAGAGTTGTTTAGAAACAATAGATTTGATCAATTTAGTTAATATAGGTATATTTGCTATAGGGCGATAATGAGCAGAGCTAGTCGGATCCAAGTTTGAATTTTTCAGCAGCGGAGAAAGTACAATATGTCCCATATCCCAGTGGTCCCCAACCCTGTCTTAGAGGACCACCAGCAATCAGGTTTTCAGGATATCTCTGATGAATTTGCATGTAATGAAGATGATAGGAGTGCAGATCTGCCTCATGCATATTCATTAGGGCTATGCCAAAAACCTGATTGGCTAGTGATCCTCCAGGACAGGGTTGGGGACCACTGCCATATCCATTGAAAAATAGGCATTGGAAAGTAAATGGTTTATTAGAGCCATTAACCATGAAGTAGCATAAGAGGGAATATAACAGAAAATGTAAGTCAAATTTCACACAAAGGTCCACTATTTGACTTTCTGTTGTTAAGTCAACATAAGAACATAAGAACTGCCATCTCCGGATCAGACCCATGGTCCATCGAGTCCGGCGATTCGCACACGCGGAGGCCCAGTCAGGTATACACCTGATGTAGTTTTAGTCACCCATATCCCTCTATGCCTCTCGTAAGGAGATGTGCATCTAATTTGCCTTTGAATCCCAGCACAATGGATTCCTTAATAACCTCCTTTGGGAGAGCATTCCAGGCGTCTACCACTCGCTGCGTAAAGCAGAACTTCCTGACATTTGTCCTGGACTTGTCCCCCCTTAGCTTCAAACCATGTCCTCTTGTCCGTGTCGCGTTGAACAATGTAAATAATTTATTTTCCTGCTCTATTTTATCGATGCCTTTCAGCATTTTGAACGTCTCGATCATGTCCCCTCGCAGCCTCCTCTTCTCAAGGGAGAACAGTCCCAGTTTCTTGAGTCGTTCCTCATATTCCAAGTTCTCCATACCTCTTATTAACTTCGTTGCTCATCTCTGCACCCTCTCCAGCAGTTTTATATCCTTCTTTAGGTTGGGAGACCAATGTTGGACACAGTATTCCAAGTGTGGTCTGACCATTGCTCTATAAAGCGGCATTATGACTTTCTCCGATCTACTCGTGATTCCTTTCTTTATCATGCCTAACATTCTGTTTGCTTTCTTTGCCGCTGCCGCGCATTATGCCGACGGCTTCAGGGTCCTATCTATCAGTACACCCAGGTCCTTTTCTTGTTCGCTCTTACCCAGAGTTGCGCCTGACATTCTATACTCGTGTTCCTTATTCTTACTACCTAAATGCATTACTTTGCATTTCTCCACGTTGAACTTCATCTGCCATTGCTCTGCCCATTTCTCTAACTGATACAAGTCACTCTGGAGTTCCTCGCTATCCTCCTGCGATCTGATTGCCCGGCATAGCTTTGTGTCGTCTGCAAACTTAATGATCTCACTGGATATTCCGTCTTCCAGGTCATTGATATAAATATTAAATAGGATCGGCCCAAGCACTGAGCCCTGGGGCACACCACTAGTCACTTTCTCCCAGTCTGAGAACTTCCCATTTATGCCCACTCTCTGCTTTCTGTTTTCCAACCATTTGCCTATTCACCTTTGTATATCTCCCTCTATTCCATGGCTTTGTAGTTTCCTGAGAAGTCTTTCATGTGGAACTTTGTCGAATGCTTTCTGGAAGTCCAAATATATTATATCCACCGGCATTCCACTATCAATTTGCTTGTTCACGGTCTCAAAAAATTGAAGTAAATTTGTTAAACATGAAGTAAATTTATGTTATAATAATAATAATAATAATAACTTTATTCTTATATACCGCCAACAATCTTGCGACTTCTAGGCGGTTTACAATGAAGAGAAACTGTACAGACAGCGAATTACAGAGTATAGCATTGAACATCTAGTGATAGTAACAATGTCAATGTCATGTTTACTGGAATGTCAATGTCATGTCAATGTCTGTTTACTGGAATATTTGTCTGTGAGTTCTTCAGAGTAAGGAAGAATAAATGAATCTGAACCGTTAGAAGAAAAAAAAAAGAGATTGTTGTCAAAATTTTATCATTAAAAAAAGTTGCCAAAGTATCCACAGATGCTTTTTGAATGTTATTACATCATTCCATGTCAATAGTAACAGATTTCCAAATTGAAAATAGGGCTTTACTCTGATCTTTTGCTAAGTTAATTATAGTACCATAGTAGATGTTCCTAGCTTTGTTATTTTCATAGTTATATTCTTTTATTTGTCTTTCTCCAATTAGTCTTGTCTTGTCTACATCTAGGCTACTTTTTTCCAAACTTTCTGCATGTTTGTTTACATTGGCAATGAGAGCGGAGCATCCTTCTTTTGAGAAATCACTCTAATTTTAAAAGGTGCCATAGAGTTAAAGATTTTTTCAGACCAAATTTTTAATCAGCATTAAACTCAAGCCTGTTCTGATTTTTGCCAGAAGATATCTGTGTTAATTTGACTTCTTATTCTAATCTTTTCTCTCAAGGGACTATCCTGAATTTTAGATAGAAAATAGGTGTTCTGAAACAACCTAAAAAATGATCCGCTTAAACCAAATCTCCACCTCAAGACACAGAAGAACATCGAACCCTTTCGCCTTCCCCCCACTCAAAGGCACACAACGCAAGAAAATGTTTGACAACCTTCTAGCAACACAAGCAGCAAAAATCAACCATTCCATCTCCAATCTTATGACAATATCAGACAACTTCAAAACATTCAGAAAAGAAATCAAAACCCTGCTTTTCAAAAAATTCATCCAAATATCTTAACCCCTCCTCTTTTACCTCCAGAAGATTCACCTACCTTCAGATAACCTTCCCCCAAATTACCCACCTTAACACCTTCCAATTAAACAAATACCATAAATAGATTGTAACCTACCCTCTCTAACTGAATTCCATATGTATTTTTCATACAGTTCTTCACTGTCAGTTTAATTTCCATCCTATAAATTCACATAGAATTTTTCTTTTTTCAACCATCTTTATTTTCTCTTCTTTATTAATTTCCAGGTACTTTAGTTAGATTGTGAGCCTTCGGGACAGTAAGGGAATTTTTTAAGTACCTTCTTACTTCTCATTTATAATCTTAATGTATATTTTCTTCAAACCGCTTAGAACCTAACGGATGTAGCGGTATATAAGAAATAAATTACATTACATTACATTACATTGTTAATGAAATACAGTGCAAAGAAAATAACAGAATCATTATTTTTAGAAGAAAAGAAAAACATTTCCTTAGACCACTATAATACTTGTGGGAGAGGACCATAAAGAAAGGTAATAGGAGAACCATTAATAGGTTAACATAAAGAAAATAGCAAAGATGGACATCTCAGACTACACTTTTTTCTTTCTAAGCAGTGTCAGTTATTACCTTCTTGAGATCTAAGAAAGATCTCAGGTGTTTGGGTTGAAAGAAGACATACCTCAGGCCCAAATATTTGATAACACATTTACACAGATATAGTAACTGGCTTCTAATTTCTATGTTTCCTCTCTCATTACCAAAAATTGTTTTCTTCTCTCCTGGGTGGATTTAGTCATGTCAGGATACAGCCATAACCTCTGACCACAATAAGGAGAAGTAGGAATTTTGAATTATATCCTCATGGTAGAGTTCAAGTCTTGTTCAAAGACAAAGTTAACTACGAGGGTAGCTCGTTCTTTGACTTGGGAAAGAGAATCCTCCAAAATTTCCATGATATTATGAAGATCTTTATCTGGCTGTATTCCATTCATAAGGACTGGATCATTTGGCTTGTCTCCCGTATCCTTTTTATTAGTACTAGGTAAATAGTAAACTTTGTTTATAGGGGGAATAGCTTGAGGCGGATAATTTAAATTTTCCAGCAAATAATTTTTAAAGACTTCAACGGATGATAACGACATGAGCTCTGCATTCGACTTGGTAGACCATGAGAAAATGATGTAATGCTTAGACGCCATTGGTATCAGAGCTGAGGTACTAAACTGGTTTCGTGGCTTCCTTACATCCCGTTCTTACCAGGTACGCTTTAACAATGAACACTTCGACACCTGGAGCAACTCATCCGGAGTGCCACAAGGGTCACCGCTTTCCCCACTGCTTTTCAATATCTACATGTCCTCATTAGGTGTGAAACTAACCCAACTAGGAATAAAACTATTCAGCTACGCAGATGACTTTACGATCATCATCCCATTCGCCAACTCCATCTCGGAAACCATTCCCAAGGCATCCGATGCCATAAATGAGATGGAACAATGGATGACAGATTTCAAGCTCAACCCAGAAAAAACAAAATTCTTCGTTGCCTCCCCTCACCCGCTTGACAATAAAACCCCACTATGTATCAATAAACTCAACTACCCTATTCAGCCCACCATGAAAATACTAGGTGTTATTCTAGACCAATGCCTAACAATGAAGGAACAAGTGGATTCCCTATTCAGAAAAGGTTTCCTTACTCTCTGGAAACTCAGAACCATTAAATCATACTTCGATACGTTAACATTCAGAATCCTAGTGCAATCCCTCATACTAAGTCAGCTTGACTACTGCAACATCGCCTATCTAGCAATCTCACAAAAGAATATGAGACGTCTCCAAATAATGCAAAATGCTGCGGTCAGACTTATCTTCGGGCTGAAGAAATTCGACCACGTGACACCCTACTATCGGCAGCTGCACTGGCTACCAACGGAAGCACGAATAATGTTTAAATTTGCCTGCCTCTGCTTCAAAGTACTATACGGCCTGACCTCCAAGTACATAACGAACCTTTTCGCATTTTCTAATAACAAATTCAAGAGAAACACACCCAAAACTCATTTCCCCTCCAGTTAGAGGCTGCAAAATGAAAAAACACCACGAACACCTTCTCTCTCACCAAGCAGTCCTATGGGGCAAAGACATAGACCAATTGCTTTCGCCCACTACATACGGGGAATTCAGGAAACGCCTAAAAACATACCTGTTCCAGAAATACCTAAACAATTGACCCGCTCTCCCTCTCCCCTCCCTATTCCACCTGAACTTGCAGCACTGTTATAAATATAATCTGTTATCCTCATCTTATCGTAACTTTACGTTGCTATTTATCCCCAACAGGTCCTGTCAGACATTACCTACTAAAATGTACATATTACATTTTCGCTCAGCAAATTGTATTTCTATAGTATTGCCTCCTGAGGTCTCTGATCTCTGTATTTCCTCTGAATATCTACTTATTGTATTTCGCTGAATGTCCAGCAGTCTTGATTGTAAACCGCCTAGAAGTCGCAAGATTGTGGTGGTATAGAAGAATAAAGTTATTATTATTATTATTATGATTAAGCCTAAGATTTTAGGGCAATTGAGAACCCTAAGATTTATACGTCTGTTGTAATTTTCAATTGATTCAATATTTCTTTGAATAAATTTTTGGTCTTTGATGACCTCGAGAAGTGTATTTTTCAAAGGGTTAGTCTTACTTTGAATTTTCGCAATACTGTCCTTAAGAATTTTATCAATATTGAAAGAGAAGGCATCTACTTTGGAAACCAATACCTCTAGGTCCTGGGCTGTCTTCTCCACTTTAACATCAAGTCTTCCTAAGGCTTCAAGAAGTGTCCCCAAGGTGATTTCTGTGTCCTGCACTGGTCTCTCTAAATGATAGTGCTGAAGGGTTGTCAGGTAAGATGTGCCTCTTTGCGGATGATACCAAAATCTGCAATAGAGTAGACATGCCGGATGGTGTGAATAACACGAAGAAAGACCTGGCAAAGCTTGAAGAATGGTCTAAAATTTGGCATCTAAAATTTAATGCCAAGAAATGCATGGTCATGCATTTGGGCTGCAAAAAACCCAAGGGAACAGTACAGTTTAGAGGGAGAAGAACTTATGTGCACGACGGAAGAGTGGGACTTGGGTGTGATTGTATGTAATGATCTTAAGGTGGCCAAATAGGTTGAAAAGGTGACGGCGAAAGCTAGAAGGATGCTAGGTTGCATAGGGAGCGGTTTGGCCAGGAAGAAGGAGGTATTGATGCTTCTGTATGAGATTCTGGTGAGACCTCATTTAGAATATTTAATACAATTCTGGAGGCCGCACCTTCAAAAAGATATAAAAAGGATGGAGTCGGTCCGGGGGAAGGCTACTAAAATTGTGTGTGGTCTTTGTGATAATGCGTATAGGCACAGACTTAAAGATCTCAATCAGTATACTTTGGAGGAAAGACGGGAGAGGGGAAATATGATAAAGACATTTAAATACATACTTAATATAAATTAAAATGAGTCGAGTCTCTTTCATTTGAAAGGAAACTGCAAAGCGAGGGCATAGAATGAAGTTAAGAGGTGATAGGCTCCGGCGTAATCTGAAGAAATATTTTTTATGGAAAGGGTGGTAGATGCGTGGAACAGTCTCCCGGAAGAGATGGTGGAAACAGAGACTGTGTCTGAATTCAAGAGGGCTTGGGATAAGTAGGTTGGATCTTTCAGAGAGAGAGAAAGAGATAATTGTTACTGTGGATGGGCAGATTAGATGGGCCATTTGGCCTTTATCTGCCATCACGTTTCTGTGTTTCTATCTATGCTGTGCATCTACGTTGACAGTGCTTATGTCTCTTCTTATCTTCTTCATTTGGATCCTTTTTCATTTTTTAACAGATGATTTTTGGTTTTGATAACCTCTCACTTCACCTTGTAACCACGCCAGCTCTCGTTTTTCTCTTCTTTTCGCCTTTGTTAATACATGGAGTGTATCTGGTCTTGGCTTCCACAATGGCATTTTTTAATAACTTAGCATTACAATCAGCCACAGTACTTAAGAACTGGAAATTTCCACAGGTGATATGGGAAAGTACAGAGAGGTGAATAGGATGTCAGGGCTATAAAACAAGAATGGATATGATTTAAAAGGGTAAAACTTGCATGGCTTTAGCATTGGGGGAATTCTGTCTTTCCAATGCATTAGATTTTTCTTGAAGATGTTAATAAATTGTGGATAAGCATAAGCTAAGCTGTTCTGAGGAAATTCAAAAGCCACTGGGTAGGGGCTATCTATCCAAAATTCTGTTGCTAGACTCTTGAGTGGGACATTGCGTTCTGATCATATTGGTCTTGTTCTGTATTCTTTTTGGAGAGTGAAATTCAAAATGTAATGTCTGATGTATTTTTTTTTTCCAAAGACGTTCCAACTTATTTTCTCTCCCAGTTAAAGTCTTATATTTCTGTATGAGCCTTGTGATCTGAAAGTTCCAAAAGGCTTCAACTTCCAGCTCTCAGGAATATCATTACATTGAAACCTGAAAAAAATTCCTTTACCTTACTATTACTACTAATTATTTCTATAGTGCTACTAGACATACGCAGCGCTGTACATCAAAACACAGAAGAGACAGTCCCTGCTCAAAAGAGCTTACAATCTAGTCAAGACAGACAAACTGGTCAAGAAGGTGCATTAATACACTGTGCTCAGGTTTAAAGAGGGAATGATAATCTAATATTTGTGAGTCGCACAAACCTAAACAGGCTCTAGGCGACTTGAAAAAGAAAAGGGAAGATTGGGTTAGAGGAGGAGAAAGGAGGAGGAAACCTAATCGTAATAATCATGGTGATCATAAAAAATTAATTGTCAAAGAGAAGAGTTTTCAGGTTTTTTTCCGGAATTGGTCATGGTTGGCTTCTGTTCTTATTGTCTCTGCGAGATCATTCCAGATTTTGACTCCCAGGAAGGTGAACATGGATTGGAAAATTCTTCTGTACTTGAGATTTTTCGTTGAGGGGAGGTTCATTTGGATCCTGTTAAGTAGTCTGCGAGAGGCGGACCATGCATCGGATTGGATTTTGTTGAGAGGGGCAGCTGAGTTTCCGTAGATTATATGATGCATGATGTTTTTAATTTTATTTGGGCTGGGATGGGTAGCCAGTGGAGTTGTTTGAGGTATGCTGAGAAAGTCATATTTTTTCAGGCCAAAAATGAGTCACACTGCCGTGTTTCGAATGAGCTGCATTTTGTGTTTAAGGATGGTGTTGATTCCCAAGTAGACAGAGTTACAGTAATCTAGTTGGGACAATATCATCATCTGGACAATGAGGGTGAAATGATGCTGATGGAAGTATGACCTGATGAGTCTTAATTATTTCATGGTGAAGTGGGTTTTCTTTCAGAGATGGGATACTTGAGGTTCCATGGTTAATGTGGAGTCCAGCCTAGAATTTTATTGTTTTTATCTACTGTGAGTGTGTTGCCGGATTGGAGCGTGATGCTTGTTGGTGTTGTTTGTTGGTCACTGTGGAAATAAAGGACTTTGGTTTTGGAGGCGTTTAGTTTTAGTTTTTAAGTTGTTGCCTAGGTTTGGATATTGGTGCTTAGCAGGTGGGTTGGAGTTTGGAATTGAAAACATTAAGTGCAGCATTTATATGGAACAGCCTGCCAATGGAGGTTAGGCATGCAGATCCTTCTTGTTCTTGTAGAAAACTTTTAAAGAAGCTTTTCTGGAGAATGGCATGGAGACAGAATTCATCACCGTTCCCATCCCCATGGATCACTGTGGAAAACCATCCCGTGTCAATCTGATCCTCAGTTCTTCAATGCAAGGCTTGAGGGTCTGTGGCTGGGCCCATTCATTGAGGGTCAGTGGCTGGGCCCATTCATTCTCTGATTCTTCCCTCTCTCCTTAAAGGGGATGGTTTCCTACTGTTATCTGCAGGAACGGGAACAGTGACAAATTTTGTACCATGTCAACCTCTACAAAGTTGACAAATAAACTGGTTATAGGTTGCATCGTGAAGATAGAGGAAATGTCTGTTAGAATTGTACTGTTTTGTTAATTGTGTGTGTAAATTTATATTCTGTGAGTAGAGTGGAATATAACTATTTTTAAATAAATAATCATAACAAATAAATGTCCTATTGTAGACTGGGAAGTAACTAAAAAATATGAAACAGACAGGAATACCATATATACTTAAATATAAGCAGAGATAACCTTTTTCCCCTAAATAAAGTGTGTGTAGGGGGGGATGTTAACTAGAATATAAACCAAAAGTTTCTATTCACATTCCTCCCCTTCCACCCCTCTCCCATGGTGTCCAGTATTCCTGCCTTCCCTCCTTCATTCTCTGGCTGATTTTCTGTCTTGAGTGGCATTGTGTATCCCTGCTGATATCTTGTATACCCCTTGGGGTACGTGGACCAGGTGTTGGGAATCTTATGAGCTAGGTGATAACATATTAATCTCATGTGGTAATGTTGTCCAACATCCTTTGCTGACTGCAGTGTTTGAAAGGTTAAACATAATTTTCCTTGTGCAATTTTCCCTGTAGTTGTGACATATATAAATGCATAATTCTAAAGCCATCATCGTTCAGTGGAGGCAGAACAGCAAAACTAGGTCAGAAAGCCAAGAAAGTGTCTAATTTAACCATATTTTATAAAGACACAAGGGCATCTACACAAATCTGGTGTCTATGTACATATGCGCGGTCCCTTAGGGCATGGAAGATGTTTCAGTAGACATGGTCCCTGGCATGGGACAGGCTTTCTGGTAGGACTCGTACTTATTTATTAAATCTGTGAACTAGAGCTTGTGGGAGTTTTGATGGGTTTGTGTACAATTTCTGTTTATTTTTGGATTACCATGAACAGGATTCATGGTGATACCAGTTTTTGGATGATGCTGGGCAGTGTATGGTTCTTGGCATTGTCTATTATAATGTTGTATTTCTTTAAGTGACATCAGTACAGAACATGCACTCGCAAAAACATCCTTTATAATATGTATAAATTCCTGTCTCACAGTGTCTTGCATTTTGGGATGTGAACCCCCAAGCTCCACTGCATTTCCTTGTGATCCCTAAGACTCCAATCCCCAGGATCAGTTACGTTACAGAGGATGATACAGAGGTAAGCCTCAGGGGCTGCAAGTGGAAACCTTCCCTTTTCTGAAAGTTCTGAACATTTTCCATGAATTCTTTGTGTGCACACTAATAGGAGGTTGGACCCATTCCTGGGCCCATACTACAATCATTACAGAGCTCTGTTGATTACACTATCTTCCCTCCCACGTGGTACTGCTTTTGACATCCTCTCTACTGGTGATCTATCCCCTGACATACTTTGTTTTTGATCCCCCCCCTCCCTCTCCCAATCACAGGGGTCCTGGTATTGACCACTGCATCACTTTAGAAGTGCTTTGTTGGTGACCTCTTGACAGGAACAGCAGTGATGAGTGAGAATGTTCTCACTTTTGATATGAAGATCGAAACCCCCTCTGCTACTTGTCTCCTTGACTCTTTTTCAGACTTTCATTTACTGCACATAAGACAGAGAGCTGCACAGGCCTTGAAAGTGTCAAATTCTTAATATTTTTGCTTGCTTGACCCCAGAAAAATGTGTGTGGAGAGGGGGATGTAGAACACTGTTCTTCAACCACCGGTCCGCAGGAAATTTCTGCCGGTCCGCGCAGGGCCGGCAAGATTAAAATGACCATAGGTCCGTTTTCAGACCTCCTGTCCCGTTGTCCCCACACACAGCTTCAGGACAGCGTCCCGAAGCTGTGCTCGGGGACAACAGGACAGGCGATCATTTCCTGTCCCTCCCTCCTTCCTTTCCCCGGGTCCCTTTCTCTTACTACCCTGTCGCTACTGCTAAAGCCGACAGGAAGTCTTCTTTCCGACGTCAATTCTGACGTCGGAGAGGATGTTCTGGGCCAGCCAATCGCTGCCTGGCTGGCCCAGAACGTCCTCTCCGACGTCAGAATTGACGTCGGAAAGAAGACTTCCTGTCGACTTTAGCAGCCACGGCAGGGCAGTAAGAGCAGGGGAAAGGAAAGAGGGAGGCTCTTTTTTTTTTTTGCAGGGCAGGGAGGGAAGGTGGTAGGCAGGCAAGCAGACTGGCTTTGGCCAAGGAGGGAGGGAGAGAGGTAGACAGGCAGGCAGGCTGGCTTCGGGGGTGGGGGTGGGACAAAGTGTGGAAGGCAGTGAGAGGGACACGGGAAGGATGCACTGGGGGCAATAAAGACATGGGAAGGAGGCACTGGGGGCATTAAAGACATAGGAAGGAAAGAGGGAGGGAATAGAAAGGGACAATTCTTGGGCCTGAGTGCAGAAAGAAAGAAATGAAAGAAAGGATACACAGATAGAAGGAAATGCAACCAGAGACTCATGAAATTAATCACCAGACAGCAAAGGTAGGAAAAATGATTTTATTTTCAATTTAGTGATCAAAATGTGTCAGTTTTGAGAATTTATATCTGCTGTCTATATTTTGCACTATATTTGTCTACTTTTCTATAGTTACTGAGGTGACCAAGTTCACGGAGATGGGGCGGAAATGAGGTTTTTAAATTTTAGTCCTAATTATGTTTGTAAGCTCTCTGGGGACAGGGAAATATATTACTGTACCTGAAAGTAACTCCACTTGAGTTACCACTGAAATTGCATCCACTAAATGCTGAACTCAATAGATCCATTGAAGGGATGCTCATTACTGAGGTGCCATATGTATGGCGAGGGACGTGGATTGCTACTACCATAAAGATATGTTGAGAACATGTTCCTTTGGCTGCCTCCTTGAGAAGTCTTAATGCACTGAATATTCCCCCTGAGGGGGGGTAAGGGTGTCACAGGCTCCAGAGGGTTATTTCCTACTTCAGGGGAAAATACTGGCACCAGTCATCCTTGAAGTAAGAGGAGAGCCTAAGCATCTTTCTCTGCATGCACTATGTGCTGGGTGGGGGGGAGAGGGGCTGAGATCAGTGCTGCAGGCTGCGAACCATATCTTTTGCATGTTGGTGTTTTAGTTACCGTGAAATCTTTCCCTTTCACAGTTGCTGGGTCACTTGCTGGTGACAGCTAGCCAGCTGGCCAAGAAGGAAGGACTGGATGAGGGCTACAGACTCGGTGAGTCACCCCCTTGAGTCGTCCTCTTAGCCCTCTCTTGTAATGTTTAATGAGGCTTGGTATATCACCTTTTAACAAAAGCAGTCAAAGATGGAAAAGAACTAGAATGATTGATGGGAGAGTTAAAAAAAAAAAAGAGAGAGAGACTATAAGGAACCCAGACTCTATTAAGTGACAGAGTCTGGAAAAGCCAGGGCAAAAACTGACTTTTAGTGCTGCTCTAAAGTTCATGTTCCATTCTTAGTACAACATCTTTATATAAAAGAATAGATTAACATACTCCTACTCCTACTTAATCAGTTCTCTCTCCTACATGAAACTCAATCCGGTTTCAGACCCTCATTCAGTACGGAGACAGTAATTGCGGCTATCTTAGACAACCTCCGCCTATTGTTCAGCAAGGGCCTCAATGCCCTGATCATGCAATTCGATATGAGCTCTGCCTTTGATCTGGTAGACCATGGGAAAATGATACCATGCCTAGACGCCATTGGTATCAGGGAAGAGGTGTTGAACTGGTTTCGGGGCTTCCTTACATCTCGTACCTATCAGGTACGCTTCAACTACAATCTCTCCAATACCTGGAGCAATTCATCCGGTGTGCCACAAGGGTCACCTATATCCCCATTGCTTTTCAATGTCTACATGTCTTCATTGGGTGCGCAATTAACCCAACTGGGGATAAAACTATTCAAGTTACGCAGATGACTTTACGATCATCATCCCATTTGCTAACTCTATCTCGGAAACCATTCCCAAGGCATCAGAAGCTATAAAAGTGATGGAGCAATGGATGACAGACTTCAAGCTCAAACTTAATCCAGAAAAAACAAAATTCTTCGTTGCCTCTCCTCACCCACTTGACACCAAAACCCCACTATGCATCAATGAACTTAGTTACTTATTCAGTCCACCATGAAGATATTGGGTATAACTCTGGATCAATGCCTAACCATGAAAGATCAGGTGGACTCCTTAATCAGAAAAGGTTTTTTCACTCTCTGGAAACTCAGATCCATTAAATCATATTTTGATACGTCAGCATTCAGAATCCTGGTGCAATCTCTGGACTCAAGGGTCTCTCATACGAGGAAAGACTGGGCAAATTGCAGCTCTACTCTCTAGAGGAGCGCAGGGAAAGGGGTGACATGATTGAGACTTTTAAGTACGTCACAGGTCGTGTCGAGGTGGAAAACGATATATTCCTTCCCAAGGGACCCTCAGTCACAAGGGGGCACCCGCTCAAACTCAGAGGAGGGAAATTTAGTGGTGACATCAGGAAATATTTCTTCACAGAAAGAGTGGTAGATCACTGGAACAAACTTCCGGTGCAGGTAATCAAGGCCAAAAGCGTGCTCGACTTTAAGAATAAATGGGACATCCAGTGGGATCCCTACGTGGGTCGAGCAGCACTCAGACTTAATGGGGTGGGTCAGTAGAGTGGGCAGACTTGATGGGCTGTAGCCCTTTTCTGCCGTCACCTTTCTATGTTTAAGTCAACTTGACTACTGCAATATTGCCTACTTAGCTATCCCCCAAAAGAATATGTGACGCTTACAACTAATGCAAAATGCAGCGGTCAGACTTATCTTCGGGCTGAAGAAATTCGATCATGTGACACCTTATTACCGGCAGTTGCACTGGCTACCGACGGAAGCACGTGTAAAGTTTAAGTTCGCCTTCCTCTGCTTTAAAGTACTGTATGGACTAGCCCCCAAATACTTAACGGACCTTTTTTCCTTCTTCACCAACAGACACAAGAGAAGCTCACATTCGAACTTTGTTTCCCCCCCCAGTTAGAGGTTGTAAACTGAAAAAACAACATAGAACATAGAAACATAGAAATAGACGGCAGATAAGGGCCCACGGCCCATCCAGTCTGCCCACCTTAATGTCCCTCCCCTACCTTTGCCCTGTGAATAGATCCCATGTGCCGATCCCATTTTGCCTTAAAATCAGGCACGCTGCTAGCCTCAATCACCTGTAGTGGAAGACTATTCCAGCGATCAACCACTCTTTCAGTGAAAAAGAATTTCCTGGTGTCACCTCGTAGTTTCCCGCCCCTGATTTTCAACGGATGCCCTCTTGTTGTCGTGGGACCCTTGAAAAAGAAGATATCTTCCTCCGCCTCGATGCGGCCCGTAAGATACTTGAACGTCTCAATCATGTCCCCCCTCTCTCTGCGCTCCTCGAGCGAGTATAGCTGTAATTTGTCAAGCCGTTTTTCGTATGGTAGATCCTTGAGTCCCGAGACCATCCGGGTGGCCATTCTTTGCACCGACTCCAGTCTCAGCACATCCTTGCGATAATGCGGCCTCCAGAATTGCACACAGTATTCCAGGTGGGGCCTCACCATGGATCTATACAATGGCATAATGATTTCCGCCTTACGACTGACGAAACCCCTTCGTATGCAGCCCATGATTTGTCTTGCCTTGGACGAAGCCTGCTCCACTTGATTGGCAGACTTCATGTCCTCACTGACGATTACCCCCAAGTCTCGTTCTGCTACCGTTTTTGCTAGGATCTCGCCATTAAGGGTATAAGACTTGCATGGATTCTGGCTGCCCAGGTGCATAACTTTGCATTTTTTGGCATTGAAGTTGAGTTGCCATGTCCTAGACCATCGCTCCAGTAGGAGTAGGTCGTGCATCATGTTGTCGGGCACTGAATCTTCGTCTGTTGTGCATTTGCCCACTACATTACTCAGTTTGGCGTCATCTCCTCTCACACCAAGCAGCATTATGGGGTAAAGACCTAGAACGCTCTCCCCCACCACTTACATGGAATTCAGGAAGCGTCTAAAGACATATCTGTTCCTGTTGTATCTAGACAACTGACCCGTACTTCTCCCTCTCCTCAATATCGGTTTTCTAGACCTTTAATCCTCTCTCGCTCTCCTCTCATATGTTCAATCTTTTTGTATCTTTTCTTAATCTTTTGTAAACCGCATAGAACTTCACGGTATTGCGGTATATAAACTATTATTATTATTATTATTATTACTCGTACGCAGTGCTTTAGAGAGTTACGATGGAGACAGTCCCTGCTCTAAAGAGCTTACAATCTAGACAGACAAACAGGGTGCCAGCATAAGGGATACATTTAGGGGATATGGTGAATATGCTGCCTAGGGTGTTGAGCAGTGTCTAACAGTATAAGATCAGCAGACAGATGAACTCTGTCTCAAGAGGCAACTCACATTGAGCTCAATTTCAAACCAGAAAGGTCGTATAAGCACACAATTTCATGCAAAGGAAGGTAGGAGATTTCCCTGCTTTCAACATTGGTGCCTAGGTAAAATATTCTCTGTGAAGTACCAAAAATTATCCCAGGACAAGCAGGTAGCATATTCTTGACTGATGGGTGACGGCACCGACGGAGCCCCGGTACGGACAATTTTAGAGTGATTGCACTCTAAGAACTTTGAAAGTTCTAGTAGGCCGCACCACGCACGCGCGAGTGCCTTCCCGCCCGACAGAGGCGCGCGGTCCCCAGTTTCTTAGTTTCCGCGGAGCTAAGAAGACGCGTGTTCCAACTGCTGTTGGAAAATTTTTTCAAATTTTTCTCGCCTTCCCGCTCGCGCGTTATTTTCTTGTTGTGATTTATTCACCTTATCGTTTCTTTCTTTTATTTAAAAAAAAAAAAAAAAGTCAATTTTTTTCGACTTTTTTCCGGTCAGCCCCGGCGGGGCCTGTTGACACCATCGAAGCCTCGGCTTCGATTTTGCTACGGCCGTTTTTCCCTTCATGCCCCCTTCACCGGGTTTTAAGAAGTGTCAGCGGTGTGCACATCCTATTTCACTTTCCGACCCGCACAAGTGGTGCCTTCAGTGTCTGGGTCCAGACCATAGGGCAGAAACGTGCACCCGCTGCAGTTCTCTCCAAAAGAGAACTCTAAAGAATCGCCAAATTCAACAGCAAATTCTTTTTGGTGCCGCCATGGAAGTTCCCCCGGCATCGACACCGTCATCTTCCTCCAAATCGGCACCGGTGACTTCGACACCGCAAGATCCATCCTCGGTGTCGCACCCTGTAGGTAAGCTGGCTAAGAAGCCATCCCCTACTGTCCTTAGCCCGCCAGTCGAACAAGCAGTGAGCCAAGTCCTGCAGACTGCGCGCCGGCCTCGCAAACGCTCCGCTCCTATTGAAGTCACTGCCTCTTCATCGGCATCGACTTCGCCTGAGCGTCGAGCTGCACCGCAGGTACCGAGCAAGAAAAAAGCGGTACCGGTGCCATCGGGACCGTCTCTGGATGAGAGAATAGCATCCATCCTTCAGGTCCAGCTTAAGGAGCAGTTACAACACTTGCTCCCGGCTCTACTGACTCCGAGCCTTCCAGTGTTGGTACCTCCTGAGCATTCGGTGCCGATCGTCGAACAGCCTGTTTTGTCGGCATCGACGTTGTCGGCACCGCAAAAATCTGTTTCTATGCCTGTTCTCTCGGCGGAACCGAAGTCTCTTCGACGCACTGCTTACTCGACTTCGGAGCCGGTGCCGTTCTCTGACACCCGTACTGCTGTACAGTCACCCGGTACGGTGTCCATGAGGTCTGGTAAATCGGTATGCAAAACCAAGCATACCGAACCTTCTACCCCACTTTCTCAGGGCCGTCTGTCATCGGTACGGGACCTTGATTTGTGGGATGATTCTGATGACCCCCTCGGTACCGAGGCAGATTATTCCTCGGAGGAGGATGTTACATCGGTGCAGGATCCTGCTGGTAAGCCACAGCACTCGTCCTTCACCAAGTTTCTTAAGGAGATGTCGGACACCCTTTTCATCCCTCTAGAGTCTGACTCTAAAAAATCCAAAGCATTTCTTGATGGTTTTTTTGTAAGCCTTCAGCAGCTTTCAACGGAACTATGCCTGCATGTTTTTGCCCACGGCCCTGAAGCAGTGGACCGAGTGATATGTCCACGAAACGCTGGCCACGTCGGCAACCTTTGGCAACCTACGGGCAATCCTGGAATTAAATATGACAACGTCTAAGATAAGTACAAAGTTGTCAAACTCTCTTGCAAACTAATAGAGAGATGTATTCATAGTTCGTTAAAAAGTTATAGTATACATAAAGGTTCTAAAAAAGTTTAGAAAAAGTTAAAAAATTATATTTATTGAAACCTGGAGTAGACTGTGCTGAATATATCCTCAGGTGTTTTTAGGCCAATGATTGGAGCAAGGAGTAGTTACGCTGAAGTTTTAGTCCATGATAGGACTTTGCGTAAGCTCCTATTCTGAGGCCTTTTCCTGAGTAGATATAATCATTGTAGAACTAATTTTGAACACATACTCTCTGGAAGTGGTATTTTGTATCATTTTTGTATTTTGTGTTTTGAACCACTTCGGGTGAATATATCTTGGTGCTTTGGATTTTGACCAGCCTCCGAAAGAATTTTTAAAGTTACCCCTCCATGACATCTTGAGGGAAACTTTTTACAAAAATTTAGAAACTCCTTTCACCGTTCCAGGAGCCCCTAGGAAGCTGGAATCGCTTTACAAGGTGATTCCTATTCCAGGGTTTGACAAACCCCAGCTGCCCCATGAATCTCTGCTGGTGGAGTCCACCCTCAAAAAATCGGCAGGCTCTAGTGTATATGCCTCTGTCCTTCCTGGCAGAGAGGGCAAAGCCATAGATAAATTTGGTAAAAGACTTTACCAAAATGCAATGCTGGCCAACTGTTCAGGTAATTATGCGTTTCACTTCTCTTTTTACCTGAAACATTTGATTCAGCAAGTCTCTTCTTTTCAAAAGTATCTTCCTGACCGTAAGCTTCCTGCATTCCAACAATGCACTTCCAGTCTCCTACAACTCAGGAAGTTCATGGTCCGGTCCATCTATGATACTTTTGAACTCACATCCCGAGCTACGGCTATGTCTGTAGCGATGAGACGATTGGCATGGCTCCGAGTCTCCGACCTTGATGTGAACCACCAGGACCGCCTTGCCAATGCTCCCTGCCTGGGTGATGAGCTCTTTGGAGAATCTATGGATACCACCACTCAAAAGCTCTCTGCCCATGAGACGAGGTGGGATACTTTGCTGAAAAATAAAAAGAAGCCTCCTCCTCCTCCTCGTTCATTTAGACAGCAGCCATCATATCAGAGGCGGTTTTCTGCTCAGCCAGTTCAGCCTCAACCTCCACAACCTCGGAGGCAGCGGCAACAGCACCAACAAGCTCGTCAGCAACAGCCGCCTACCATAAAGCCTGTCACTCAGACTAAGCCGACTCAGCCCTTTTGACTCCCTTCTCCTGGGCATTGCCAGTCTCCCTCCCTCCTGTCCTCTTCCACAGTCCATAGGAGGTCGATTAACCATTTTTCACTCTCGATGGGAGGTAATCACCACCGACCAGTGGGTGCTCTCGATCATAGCCCATGGCTACTCCCTCAATTTTCAGACTCCCCCGCCATTAGGCCTGCCAAAAGAGTCTCAGTCCCTCCTTCTCGCTCAAGAGGTTCAATCCCTCCTTCTTCTCAATGCCATCGAAGAAGTTCCTCAAGATCAGCGAGGTCAGGGTTTTTACTCCCGGTACTTTCTAGTTCCCAAAAAGACCGGAGACCTCAGACCCATCTTAGATCTCAGAGATCTCAACAAATGTTTGGTCAAGGAGAAGTTCAAAATGCTCTCTCTTGCCACCCTCTACCCTCTTCTCGCTCAGGGCGACTGGCTATGCTCCCTCGATCTCAAAGAGGCTTATACACATATTCCTATCCATCTGACGTCCAGGCAATATCTGCGCTTTCTCATCAATCAACATCATTCTCAATACAAAGTGCTACCCTTCGGCCTGGCCTCCTCTCCCAGGGTATTCACCAAATGTCTGATTGTGGTAGCGGCCTATCTCCGCTCTCACAACTTTCATGTCTTCCCTTATCTGGACGACTGGTTGATCAAAGCTCATTCCCCTCAGGCGGTTCTGCTTGCCACCAATCAGACCATTCACTTCCTTTGACTATTAGGGTTCGAAATCAATCTACCCAAGTCTCACCTCATTCCGACCCAGCGACTTCAATTTATTGGAGCCGTTCTGGACACTGTTCTGATGAGGGCGTTTCTTCCATCCAACCGCCTTCACGCCATCCTCCATCTCTGTCAGCAGGTGTTTCAACAGATTACCATTTCTGCGAATCACATGATGGTGCTATTGGGGCACATGGCTTCGACAGTACATGTCACACCCTTCGCACGTCTCCACCTGCGTACTCCTCAATGGACCTTAGCGAACCAATGGTCCCAAGCGACGGATCCTTGTTCACAACACATATCTGTGACCTCGTCTCTTCGACAGTCGCTTCTTTGGTGGTTGGCATCTTCAAATCTATCCAGAGGTCTGCTGTTCCATCTACCTCCTCATCAACTAGTCATCACCACAGATTCCTCCCCCTACGCCTGGGGAGCTCACTTGAACGAATTCCAAACTCAGGGATTTTGGACTGCCCAGGAAAAGAAACACCACATCAATTTCCTGGAACTCCGAGCAATGTTCTATGCCCTCAAGGCGTTTCAACATCTTCTCTTTCCTCAAGTACTGCTCATTTGCACAGACAACCAAGTTGCAATGTACTACATCAACAAACAGGGAGGAACGGGCTCTCGCCTGTTGTGTCAGGAAGCACAACGGATTTGGTCTTGGGCGACAGCTCGTCACTTATTCCTGAAGGCTGTCTACATTCAAGGGGAACAGAATTCCTTAGCGGACAATCTCAGCAGAATTCTCCAACCTCACGAATGGACTCTCGATCCCTCGACTCTTCAGTCCATTTTCGTTCAATGGGGCACTCCTCAAGTGGACCTTTTAGCAGCTCCCCACAACCATCAGCTGCCCCTGTTTTGCTCCAGACTCTACTCTCCTCACCGTCTGGCGCCCGATGCATTTCTCCTGGATTGGACCAGTCTCTTCCTATATGCTTTTCCCCCTCTACCGCTCATGCTGCGAACACTGTTCAAGCTCAAGAGGGAACAAGCCACCATGATTCTCATCGCTCCACGGTGGCCCAGGCAACATTGGTTCTCCCTTCTACTTCAACTCAGTTCCAGGAAACCCATACCTCTTCCACTGTTTCCTTCTCTGCTTTCTCAGCATCAGCAGACCCTACTGCATCCCAACCTACAGACTCTGCACCTGACAGCTTGGTATCTCTCGGGCTGACTTCGGCTCACTCACTTCTTTCTCAGCCTGTCTGCTCTATCATTGATGCTTCCAGGAAACCGGCCACGCTCCAATGTTATCAACAGAAGTGGTCTCGGTTTTCTTCCTGGTGCCTCTTACATCACCATGATCCCATGTCTCTAGCAGTGGGACTGGTGTTGGACTATCTTCTTTCCTTGTCTGACTCTGGTCTTAAATCTACTTCTATCAGAGTTCACCTTAGTGCCATTGCTGCCTTTCATGAGCCAATTCATGGAAAACCCCTCTCGGCTCATCCTTTGGTTTCTCGGTTCATGAGGGGCCTTTTCATCTTAACCAGTCCATAGTCCTGCCTGTATTTTTTCCAAAGCCTCATTCTCATCCAGGTGAACAGGCTTTGCATACCTTGGACTGTAAACGTGCTCTGGCTTACTATCTTGAACGTACTAAGCCCCACAGATCATCTCCTCAACTATTTTTGTCCTTTGATCCTAACAAGTTGGGTCATCCTTTATCTAAACGCACTCTCTCCAATTGGCTTGCTGCTTGCGTTTCTTTCTGTTATGCTCAGTCGGGCCTGACACTGAAAGGTTCTGTCACGGGCCACAAAGTTAGAGCTATGGCAGTGTCTGTAGCTTTCCTCCGATCTACTTTCATTGAGGAAATCTGCAAGGCTGCTACTTGGTCCTCAGTTCACACTTTTACATCACATTATTGTCTGGATGCATTCTCCAGACGGGATGGACACTTCGGCCAATCTGTTTTACAAAATTTAATTTCCTAATGGCCAACCTTCCCTCCATCCCTCTTTTTGTTAGCTTGGAGGTCACCCATCAGTCAAGAATATGCTGCCTGCTTGTCCTGGGATAAAGCACAGTTACTTACCGTAACAGGTGTTATCCAGGGACAGCAGGCAGATATTTTTGCGTCCCTCCCTCCTCCCCGGGTTGGCTTCTTAGCTGGCTTATCCTAACTGGGGACCGCACGCCTCTGTCGGGCGGGAAGGCACTCGCGCACGCGCGGTGTGGCCTAGCTAGAACTTTCTAAAGTTCTTAGAGTGCAATCACTCTAAAATTGTCCGTACCGGGGCTCCGTCGGTGCCGTCACCCATCAGTCAAGAATATCTGCCTGCTGTCCCTGGATAACACCTGTTACGGTAAGTAACTGTGCTTTAGCATTCCTGAAGCTTAGCACTCTGGATCATTGCAGCTAATCCTACATTCCAGACTCAAGGGTTTTCTCAACTCTGCTTCCCATCTAAACTTCAGGTTTGTGAAATCTTTTCTCCCCTCTTATTCTCTGAATGGGCCCGAAAGAGACCAGAAATGGTCAACTGTTCCTCAACTATAGAATTGAAAAAAAGTCACAATTTCTCTTCCCCGCCCTCTCCCCCCCCAAATTTTAACTTGCTCTGGTCAAGGGATTGAATATAATATTTTATTTGTCAGAAGGTGAAAGTATCACGCCACCGCACTTCTATATGGTGCTTGAAATCCTCAAAACTCATCTTGGGTTAAGCATATGTTTCATCAAGTTGAAGCTCCTTTCCTCCCAACTATTGTCCAACCCAAGGGGAAATTTCACATTACCTTGGTCTGTTCCCTCTGGGGCACCCCCTAGCCAAGATATCAATTTATTCCAGGTACCCTTTAGTGTTCTAAAGAGTATGAGGGCTGATGTGGAACCATGAAACTTACTAGTTATTCCACACTTTTTTTGACACTTTTTGTTTCAATGTTATGAATCTAATCTAATCTAAGACTTGGCTTTATATACCGAGACATCATTCCAAGAAAGCTCGACTCAGTTTACAATAGTTAACTTAACAAATAAAAACCATAAAGAATAAGACTAAGTTTTGGAAGATTAATTTTCAAAGTGTTAGCAAATAAAGTAGTTTTTAAAGATTTATGAAAAAATTGAAATGAGCCAGAACTCCTTAAAAGAAATGGAAGATCATTCCAGAATTGAGAGAACTTAAAAATTAGAGATTGATTAAAAATCTTGACTCCTTTAATCCCTTTCTTGGAAGGAAGAGATAATTTAAATTGTTGATTACCTTTTGCAAAGGAGAATCTGTAAACGTTCCAAGATAAATGAAGGAGAGGAGTAAAGATACCATATAGGATTTTAAAAACAACACAAGCACATTTGAATTGAACTGTAAAATAAACCGGGAGTCAATGTAGACTCTGGAGCAACGGAGTCACGTGTTCAAATTTATGTTTCCCAAAGATCAATTTTGCAGCAGTATTTTGAAAAGTGTGTAATAACTTGTAAGTTTCCTGGCTCTACATCATTCTCTTCTTGGTTGGGCTGAGAACTTTTCAGCAGCCCCTTGTATTTTGATGTCATAATGCCTCATTCCATCAATGCCTAAGAGCCAACCTCATCGGTGATGTCACAATGGCTTGGTTTCCCTATACTTGTGCCCAATTACTAGATGCATTTGCCTCATAGAAACAAAAAGTGTGGAATAACTTGTGAGTTTCATGGCTTCACAACATTTTCTTCTTGCTTGGGCTGAGAACTTTTCAGTGGCTCCTCCTATTCTGATGTCATAAAGCCTGATTCTGCCAATGCTTAAGAGCCAACCTCATTGGTGATGTCACAATGGCTTGGTTTCCCTACACTTGTGCCCATTTAATAGATACATTTGCCTCATTGAAACGAAAAGGGTCAAGAAAAGTGTGGAATAACTTGTAAGTTTCCTGGCTTCACATCATTCTCTTCTTGGTTGGGCTGAGAACTTTTCAGAGACCGCTTATATACTCCTTAGT